>NC_057809.1:294722584-294787238 GCF_018294505.1 Triticum aestivum
CTGGATGAACAGGACCCCGATCGAGCGAGCCGGTTGGGGCTGGATGAACAGGACCCCGTGGAGGGCTGGATGAATAGGACCACCCCGTGGAGGGCAGGATGAACAGTAGACGGTGGAGGGCATGATGAACAGTAACCCGTGGAGGGGTGGTTGAACAGGAGCCCGTGGAGAGGGCTGGTTGAACAGTAGCTGGTGGAGTAGCGCGTGGTGAATGCTGGATGAACAGGAGCCCGTGGATGAACAGTCGCCGGTGGAGGCTGGAGGAGGTCGACGGTGGATGAACAGTAGCTCATGGTGGCTGGAGGGGGTCGACGGTGGAGATGAACAGTATCCCGTGGAGTCCCGTTTTGCGGTACGCCACACCCCTCCCAATGAACAGGACCCCTGTTTCGACCGTAGCGCTCCAACACAAGTCTGTTTCGTCCGTTTTGCGGTACGCCACACCCCTCCCGATCAACAGGACCCCCATTTGGACCATAGGAGTTTCGTTTCCTCTGTTTTGCGGTACACCAGATCCCTCCTTATGAATAGGATCCCGTTTCGAACATGGCCGGTCGAACAGAAGACTGTTTCCTCCGTTCTGCGGTACGCTAGGCCTCGTTTCCATCGCCTGTTCCGTCCACCCGATGAACACAACACATTCCGTTGCCTCCCCATGAACACGACGCATTCCGTTGCCTCACCATGAACACGATGCGTTCCGTTGCCTCCCCATGAACACGACGCATTCTGTTACCTCCCCATGAACATGACAATGACGTTGTTTCTCCGTTCTGACCCAGCCATGTCCACGAGTTCTGGCCATACGTATGCGCGAGTAGGCGTTCGAGACCCCGCCCGTATGTACACATACGTGGCCGTATTTTCTTTCTTGCACCCTGGCCCATGTACGTACATGTACATGATACGTGCGCGCATCTACTACGACACGTGCACGCCTGTACATCGACTAGTATATATGTACGTACACGTTCGCGACCAGAATGACAATGCTACATACGCTTCGACCAGGTGGGTCCCGACTGTCACGCACTTCCTTGCGTGCGAAGATGTAGCTGGTGGGTCCCAGCAGTTAGGGGCAAACATTTTTTTCACGAAATAAGGTGGCCCGTCCGGTGGGTCCCCGCTGTCAGGTGGAGCAATAATTATTTTGCGCGTAATAAGGAGGCACTTCCTTGCTGTGGCCGTGGACCCAGCTATCAGCGTCTCCACGCACAGTACTCTTCCGATGGAAGTCGGTCGTTGACCACATTGACCACGCCGCGCCGAGAGCACCACGGCGGTGGACGATGGCAAGGCCTAGGAAGGGGACGACGCGGAGCCGGGGAAGATGCGGCAGTGGAAGCCCGCGTGGAGAGGAGTACAAGGGTTCACTGGTTCGGCTGCAGTGTGAGGCTGCCGTCGCCGCAGGGCCTGGCCAGCAGTCGGAATAGTAGGGGGCGGTGAGGCCTCTGCGGCAGCATAGCTGGCCACAGGAGGCAGGAGCATGCGGCACGACCGGCGCTGCTTTGGGCGGCTGGAGCAAGAAGACCAAAGGTTGAAGAAGCACTACGGCCGTTGGATGGACATCGTATGGTCACTGGAGCTAGAATCATTCATGTTGACTAAGTTGACAAAGCCCTTCATCCCCGTCAACTTAGTAGGCCCACAAGTCAGCCTCCCACTAAGGTGGGTCCCAGCTAGCCGGGGGAGTATTCATTTTTTTGTGCGTAATAAGGAGGCACTTCCGGTGGGTCCGAGCTGACAGCGGGGGGAACGTTTTTTCGCGAAATATGGTGGCCCGTCCGGTGGGTGGCAGCAGTCAGGGGATACCGATTTTTTCGCAAAATACTGGTGGCCCGTCCGGTGGGTCCCCGCTGTCAGGTGGAGGAATAATTATTTTTCGCGTAATAAGGAGGCACTTCCTTGCAGCTGTCGTGGACCCAGCTGTCAGCCTCTCCACGTACAATACTCTTCCAATGGAAGTCGGTCGTTGACCACATTGACCACGCCACGCCGAGAGCACCACGGTGGTGGACGACGGCGAGGCATAGGAAGGGGACGACGCCGAGCCAGAGAAAACACGGCAGTGGATGCCCATGCGGAGAGGAGTACGAGCGTTCATCGGTTCGGCTGCGGTGTGAGGCTGCCATCGCCGCAGAATAACAGGGGGTATGGGTGAGTAGAGGGATGCCCTGGCCAGCGGTGGGAGTAGTAGGGGGCGCTGAGGCCTGCGCGGCAGCACAGCCGGCCTTGATAAGACGAAAAGAACTTGAACAGAAGGGCACAACACTCCGGTTAAATGGATAGGCATGAAAAGAACACGATCCTGACAACACAAGAAGAAGGGTTGAAGAGAGCAACAGCACAATGCCTCCGGACGGAAGAAATAGAAGATAGATAATTGAAATAAAAGAATGGAGGAGAAAATGCCAACTTCTGTCACACTTGAGCTTGAAAAGGCATCCTTAGTATAAGGGTCGAACGGAGTAGTTGGAAAAATCCACAACGAAAAGGATAAGCTTGATGTGGTCTTGTTGCGTACATCTCAAATTATGAGGTGACAACATGCCACTCACGGAAAAAAGAATTGGATTGATATGAACAAATTGACGAGAAACTAATTCACCGGGAGGATAAAAGAAGAACTTGGATCAATTATATGCACCATTAATAGCATTAATCCTTAGGGAAAGCTTTAGGCGAAATATAACCCCAGATAAATCCAATGATGAGATTGATGGATTTTAAATACCTCATTCTTAACAACATGTGTATCATGATACATGAACTCAAATTATCAGGAATGACATAATACCACCTCGAAAGATATGCGTGAAAGAATTGCACTCCGGATTACAAGATGAAGAATGCTTGAGCTTCTGTGAAAAGAATCTTGATGAAAACTTTGCAAAGGGAAAAAAATCCTTGATGAACCATCAAGTAGAGTCTCCATGAAGAACTCCGGTAAACAAGTTGATAAAAAGAAAGAAAAATTGAAAACATAAGGTGAATCCTTGCAATGATTTAGATGGATCTCCATGATAATTAGAGCTTGGAACTCCGGTAAAGAAAAGATAAAGCATCTCGAACTAAGAATATGATATGATGAACCACTTCGGAAAAAGGAATTAATCACTTGGATGGAACAAGAATAAGAATTATGTTATGCGTATCCTTCACCAATTTAAATTGATGACAATCAACGGATTTTGCATATTACTTATCCTCGTAGAAAGATTAAGATAGATATAGCGCAAACTTGAGAAGGTCCTCAACGAACCACCGGTAGAATTTGAAAAGCACGAATGCATAGATATGATACACGAAGGAAGAAAAACTCTTGAACGAATCACCATAAGAATTGAAAATGAACGGAGTAAAGATAAAGAAACACCGGGAAGAATTAGCAAATGAACGAAGATGCTTGAGTGAATTTAGACCCATGAGAACGAAAAGATTACGAGCTGATTATAGAATCCTTGATTTAGACACCGGTATGATTTAGAGTATGAGAGCTGAAAGCTGGAATGAATAAGTCTTCTTAAATGATGGGCTTCGGGGAAAAGAAATGGAAAACAACTCATGAAATGCTCCGGATGGGTGAATAGAATTCTCACAATCGAAAAATAATTATGAGAGGATGGCAACAAGCTAGAATCACGAATCTTGAAGAGAATGGAGCAAGATTAAAGAGAAACTCTTCTTCGGTCTTCAAAATCCGAGAATGACGACGAGAAACACCACCATGAATTATTGAGGCACACCGGAATGAAGAATAGAAAGGTTGAGCCAACGATGAAAAGAATTTTGAAAGATCTTGGAGAAAGACATTTGACTGATGGTAAATCATTCTTACGTCAAACTTCGAAAAGAATTTGAGATACCTCCGAGAAAATAAGAAGAGTCAGGTAAGATCCTGGGAAAAGACCTGTGGGTTAGGGCCCACTCAAAAGAAACACCGTTGAAAAGATTACTTGAAAAGGAGAAAGCACCGGTTGAATTAGATGACTTGAATGAGATAACATCCTCGAAAGAGCTTGAAAGGATCTTGAATGACAAGGCCTTTTGAGAAAACTTGAGCACGCCGGAACAAATGAATAGCGAGAAGTGAATTATTATGAAGTGCACCGATATGAGAGGGCATTGAAATGAGGAAAAGGATATGACCAACAAAGCTTGAATTAGTTCCACCGGAGAAGAAAGAGAATGAATAATGATAACTTGAAGCTCCGTTAGTATCTTCTTGAGAATCACTGGATAAGAACATTGACGAAAAGAATGGAGAGACTTCACACGGATAAAAAGATACTTGATTAAGAAATCTGAGTCCTTGAAGAAAACAAAGGGAGGGAGGGTGGGAAAAACAAAGACAACTTGGAGATGGATGAAACAAACACCGTTGAGAAAACTGAGATTGAATCTTGCGGATGTTGAAAATGAACGGATCCACTTGAAGAGAGACACGCCGGTGAGAAGAATTGACATGACAATCTCAATAAACGAGAAGGATTAGTATTCACATAGGAATATGAGAACACCATTTGGGGAAGGTATGGAATCAACATTTGACTTCGAAGCAACTCGAATACCACAACTCAAAACAAAAAAAGGACTGGCTTGCGGAATAAGCCAGAACAAACATATGATAGAGATTTCGTGCGAAGTTTTCGTGGTGGGGCCTACACGGGCTCGATCGTATAGCACCATCATGTACAAGGCAGTGCACATGACATACGAAGCGTCCCCGAGTCGGCATAGCCAAGGACTCTTTAAGACACAACGAGACCACTGTAAAACCGACCGTGAATAGGCGGACCACTAGACGTCAAACCCCAATTTCGTATCATACATCTCTCGGAAAGATATCCTAAGAGCTACTTGAATTCCCACTTATGAAACTCCCGAACCTTTCCGGTTATGCAATGAGGTGTTGGGGATACAGGGAAAGCATAATATCTCACCCAAACTAGCAAATCCTACATCCAGCCGTATCCATCCTTCAACACATAACCGAGAAAACTCAGGAAACCATCTACCTCAACCTTCGAAAAGTATCCGTTATACAAGTTATGGCGATACTCCCGAACTCCCGCCCAGTACTGGGTGGCGTCGAGGTTATCTCACCAACGAACTACATAAAAGATATTTTCGATGTCGGCGTACTAAACTCAGGTATTACAGAACTGCAACGATAAAATTATGACGACAACACCTCAGAGCTCAACTCCCCGGGACACTTCCACAAAACCCCTGACAGGAGGCACCAAGACAATGTTCTCGTCACAAAACCATCGGAACGATTCCAAGATACCCGCGTGATCCTAAAAAAAATTTAGAGAAATTTGAGAAGAGAAGAGTCAAAACTCTACGTCAGGATGCCTTACCAGAGCGATGAAGGGACTGGGAAGTAAAAAGAATTCCTAAACTCTCCGATATATAATTCCTAAATGACTCAAAATATTTTTCTAGACACAACTCGGCCGCTAAAAACGATCAAGCAATGGTGCTCCTAATGTCAGGGAAGGCTCTGATACCAACTTGTAACGCCCTCGATGAGGCTATATCACCCACGTGTCGAAGCACGACTTAGAGGCATAACCGCATTGAAAGCAATGTCGCAAGTGAGGTAATCTTCACACAACCCATGTAATACATAAGGGAAAGAGATACATAGTTGGCTTACAATCGCCACTTCACACAAATACATGAATAAAGCATTACATCATCCAAATACAATCAAGGTCCGACTACGGAACCAAAATAAAAGAAGAACCCCAAATGCGACAAGGTCCCCGATCGACCCCAACTGGGCTCCACTACTGATCAACTAGAACGAAACAAAACAAAGGTCAAGATCTTCATTGAGCTCCTCCTGAGCTTGGTTGCGTCATCTGCACAAACTCATCGGCACCTGCCAGCTAGTTTTGGAAGTAACTATGAGCCACGGGGACTCAGCAATCTCGCACCCTCGCGATCAAGACTATTTAAGCTTATGGGTAAGGTAAAAGGTATGAGGTGGAGCTGCAGCAAGCGACTAGCATATATGGTGGCTAACATATGCAAATGAGAGCGAGAAGAGAAGGCAAAGCACGGTCAATAAAAGTATGATCAAGAAGTGATCCTAGAACAACCTACGTCAAGCATAACTCCAACACCGTGTTCACTTCCCGGACTCCGCCGGAAAGAGACCATCACGGTTACACACGCAGTTGATTCATTTTAATTAAGTTAAGGTTCAAGTTATCTACAACCGGACATTAACAAATTCCCATCTGCCCATAACCGCGGGCACGGCTTTCGAAAGTTCAAATCCTTGCCGGGGTGTCCCAACTTAGCCCATGACAAGCTCTCACGGTCAACGAAGGAATAGACCTCCTCCCGAGACATTCCGATCAGACTCGGTATCCCAGTTCTACAAGACATCCTCGACAATGGTAAAACAAGTCCAGCAAGACCACCCGCTGTGCCGACAAATCCCGATAGGAGCTGCACATATCTTGTTCTCAGGGCACAACGGATAAGCTAAGCGTACAGGAGCCGACGTAACCCAAGTTGCCAAGGGATGGCCCTGCACGGTGCTCTGGGTTGGACCAACACTCAGAGGAGCACTGGCCCGGGGGTTTAATAAAGATGACCCTTGGGCTGGCCGACCCAACGGAAAGAAAAAGGCTAGGTGGCAAATGGTAAAACCAATGTTGGGCCTTGCTGGAGGAGTTTTATTCAAGGCGAACTGTCAAGGGGTTCCCATTATAACCCAACCACGTAAGGAACACAAAATCCGGGAACATAACACCGATATGACGGAAACTAGGGCGGCAAGAGTGGAACAAAACACCAGGCATAAGGCCGAGCCTTCCACCCTTTACCAAGTATATAGATGCATTAATTAAATAAGATATATCGTGATATCCCAACAAAATATCCATGTTCCAACATGGAACAAGCTTCAATCTTCACCTGCAACTAACAACGCTATAAGAGGGGCCGAGCAAAGCAGTAACATAGCCAAACAACGGTTTGCTAGGACAAGGTGGGTTAGAGGCTTGGTTTAGCAATATGGGAGGCATGATAAGCAAGTGGTCGGTATCGCAGCATAGGCATAGCAAAAGAGCGAGCAACTAGCAAGCAAAGATAGAAGTGATTTCGAGGGTATGGTCATCTTGCCTGAGATCCCGCAAGGAAGAAGAACAGGTCCATGAAGAAGACAAACGGACGTAGACGAACGGGTCCTCACAACACGATGTTACCGGAACCAACCCGAAGAAGCAAACACCGGAAAGAAGCACACAACATAGTAAACAATCATCACATAACATGGCATGATGCGCAAACAAGTATGATGCATGTCCGGTTTAAATATGCATGGCATGGCAAAGTGCACAAACAATACTACAAATTAAGTGGATCTCAATATGCAACGAGTTGCATATTGACGGAACACCACATGAATTATTTAGTTCTCTCTCGGCTATGTACCCAACAATATTAAATGTTATTAAGCATGGCAAGAGGTGAAGCATAAAAGAAACTATCTAACTAAGCAATTTAAATGGGGCCGGATATAACAAACAACAAATCCGGTAAATCCCTATATGCATTAGCAATTTAATGCAACAAGAATTTAAACATTTTAATTCTTGTTACTATGATGCGGATGACATGGGCAAGTTTTATGCAAGTTTTAAAGAAAATGTTGATAAGAGCATAATATGGAGCATATGTCATCATGGCGGAAGGAAAGGATGCCACGGCGACGATAACGGAAATGGTACCACGGCAACATTCCAGTTCCGGTAACTCGATTGAGATATCGATGCAAAGGAGAAGTGTGCGGGTGCGTGCAAAAGGTGGTGGGGCGCTCCCGGATACCGGGTTCCCACATGTCGGTGGCAAGGCAAAAGAGGGGCAACGTGCACCGATAGTTCAGACTCGAGGCAAAACAAGGGTGCATCTCATACAACATGCATTCATTCGTTCACGGGCGTCGTCTCGAGGTTATACCTTCGAAGCGTGCAAACGGGACGGTAGTGGAAGTAGGGGTACATGATGTCTTGTCGAAAATCACGGCGGCGGTAGCTGTACCCATGTTGTCGTCGAACTTGATGGAACCAATGTCCTCGAGGGTAGTCGTGGGAAGTAGTCGTACTCGCGAACTTGTCGGATCCACGGCGACGGTAGTTGTTCACGGCGCTTGTGACTCGCGGTTCTTCGGGCAACGATAGTTATGCACGTCCGTAGATGTTCGGGATCGCGACATGAAACTTGACTTCCACGGGGTCTTTGAGGGTCGACGGTAGTGGTTCACGTTTTGAAGCCGTTCGAGTCATCGGTGGAGGAACTTGGCGGTCCATGTAGTCGAACTTGGCGCATCCGAATGGTACTTGGTGAATCCCCGTAGTCGTGCACGGGTCGTAGAGGAAGCGTTTCGGTCTGTTCTAGTACGAGCATCCATATGGTCTTGCCGAGGCGCAGTGCAGGTCGCAGGGGAAGGAGAGGCCGACGCGGGCTCTTGCGTGTGGGGTCGAACGAGAGGAGGAAGGATATCGGGAAGAGGAGGTTGGCGGTGCTGGGAGATCGAAGAAAGAGGAGGGGGATCAAGCCAGTCTTCCTGGCACGATGCGTGTGTTGCGCGGCGGCGTACAGGAACGAGAGGGAGAGATGGGGATCAAGTGGAGGGGATCGGGGTAGCTAGGTTTATGGAGCTGGTGGGGCGGCTGGGCCTTAGAGGCCAGCGCTGGGGTGGGCCTAGGGAGGCCCAAGTGGGCTGCGGCTGGCCTGAGGTGCAGCTGGGCCTAAATGGCCTGTTGGGCACCCTCTCTCCCACTCAAAAGAGAAAAAAACAGAGATAAGGAAGAAAAGAAAGAGAGGATAGGGGACGAAGTTGGACATGCGGTTAGTTTTCCCGGACTCACAAAAATGAGTTTGACCCAATAAAAATAGAAACGACAAGATTGAAAGATATAAATTCAAACTCATTTGAATTTAATTCAAATGGGTTTGAACTGGGACTTGGTAAAAGGAAGGTCCAAAAATGTTTGGATTTTTGGAGGAGCCCCGGTAAAAGGGAAAAGAAATATTGGGCAAGGTTTGGAGATCAACTCGAAGCAGAGAAGGCATGGGGTTATATTTGCAAGTGTGTTCCGGTGAATTCCAACAAATGGAATATTTAATATAGCTCCCTACTATCGGGAGGGTATGTTATAAAGAGAAGTCACCAGGTGAATTACCTCGGTTTAAATGGATCAAAGGTCCATGCCATTTATTTACTTGAGTTAAGAAAAGAAATGACATGATGCAATGCACATAATGCAATGATGAATGCAAAGAACCAAACAAAACACACGACGTAACCTGGAAACCCTGGAAGGCATCTGAAGCTCCGGTCTTGGGGCGTCACACGAGTAGAACACAAGTGAGTTGTGGGCGATACAAGTCATACTCCTTACCAGCATTTCATACTTTGGTTCAGCGGTATTGTTTGATGAAGCGGCCCGGACCGACATTATGCGTACGCTTACGCGAGATTGGTTCTACCGACGTGCTTTGCACACAGGTGGCTGGCGGGTGTCAGTTTCTCCAACTTTAGTTGAACCGAGTATGGCTACGCCCGGTCCTTGAGAAGGTTAAAACAACACTAACTTGACAAACTATCGTTGTGGTTTTGATGTGTAGGTAAGAACGGTTCTTGCTCAGCCCGTAGCAGCCACGTAAAACTTGCAGCAACAAAGTAGAGGGCGTCTAACTTGTTTTTGCAGGGCATGTTGTGATGTGATATGGTCAAGACGTGATAAGATATATGTTGTTGTATGAGATGATCATGTTTTGTTGAAGTTATCGGTTGCTATGCGGTTTGAACGATAAAGATCTTCGTAGAATATGTAGGAGCCAATATGAGCATCCAGGTTCCGCTATTGGTTATTGACCGGAGACGTGTCTCGATCATGTCTACGTAGTTCTGGAACCCGTAGGGTCCGCACGCTTAACGTTCGGTGACGATTTGTATTATGAGTTTATGTGTTTTGATGTACCGAAGATAGTTCGGAGTCCCGGATGAGATCGGGGACATGACGAGAAGTCTCGAAATGGTCAAGACATAAAGATCAATATATTGGACGACTATATTCGGACATCGGAAAGGTTCTGAGTGATTCAGGTATTTTTCGGAGTACCGGAGAGTTATGGGAATTCGCCTGGGAGTATATGGGCCTTGTTGGGCTTTAGGAGAAAGAGAGAGGAGAGGCTGCGCGCCCCCCAATGCTTAGTCCAAATTGGACTAGGGGGAGGGGCGGCGCCCCCTCCTTCCTTCTCTTCTCTTTTCCCTTTTTCCTTCTCTCCTACTCCTACTACTTGGAAGGGCTCCTAGTTCTACTAGGAAAGGGGGAATCCTACTCCCGTGGGAGTAGGACTCCCCTAGGGCGCGCCATAGAGAGGGCCGGCCCTCCCCCTCCTCCAATCCTTTATATACGGGGAGGGGGCACCCCTTGGAGAAACAACAAGTTGATCACAAAGATCTCTCCCAGCGTGTGCGGTGCCCCCCTCCACCATAATCCACCTCGGTCATACTATAGCGGTGTTTAGGTGAAGCCCTGCTGCATTAGCTTCATCAACATCGTCACCACGCCGTCGTGCTGACGAAACTCTTCCCTGAGCTCTACTAAATCATGAGTTCGCGGGACGTCACCGAGCTGAACGTGTGCTGAGCGCAGAGGTGCCGTACGTTCGGTACTGAGGATCGGTCGATCGTGAAGACATACGACTACATCAACCGCGTTGTCATAACACTTTCGCTTAACGGTATACGAGGGTACGTGTACTACACTCTCCCCTCTCGTTGCTATGCATCACCATGATCCTGTGTGCGTGTAGGAATTTTTTTGAAATTACTACGTCCCCCTACACTTTCTACGGTTGCCCTAGGCCTCCTTTTATAAACAAATGGGTCACCATAGTGGCAAATCAGTCATTATGCACTGATTAGATAGTGAACAGTGCTATCATACCTAACTTTGCAGGCTGACAGGGCGCATTAAATGCACCGCTCAACGTCACATCGTTGCTTGCCCGGCAGGCCTTGCCGGGCTGTTTTGCTAGCTTCACACCTGCTCGCTCGACACGTCGCAGGATGCATGTCGCCTGTAGGTATTTCCTGTAGGAACTGGTTGCCATGTGGCAAACAGCAGCCACTTAATTTCTTTGGAGTTTGATACCGCACCTATCGACTACGTGCGTCGTGGTGAGGTGGTGTGGTGGTTCTACTTTTGCTAGTCCTGGCAGGCCCTGCCGGTATGGCTTCGAGGCTTCCTTCTAGGGGTGACCCCGTCCTTGCTAGGCTCGCCTGCCTAGCAAGGGAGGTTTTTACATTAGCAGTATCTTGCTCTTCTGGCTAGTCTTGCCCTTCTTGTCCTGCACATTGGTCCTTTGAAGGACTGATTCTTTGTGCTCCGCTCTGACCTTGGTGTTGTAATTTGGTTCACGTGCCTGTGCACAGTCTGGGTAACGGACCCAGGGTTTGTTGCAATGACAGCAGTTGTGGCTACAATTATTTTCAGTTCGATGGTCTACTTGTCGGATCTCCTTCTCTGTCATCGCTGCTCGCGGTCTTTGACATAATGATCGGCCCATTTGGCTCCGCATCCAATGTCGTTCACATAGCCACCGCCGGCGGATGCAACAGGTCCTTGCCGAGGGTCACATTGATCGACCGGTTAAGAGGAGTGTTCCACCTAGGCGTGGACCCTTTAGAGCTCTAAGGTTCTGCAAGTTGCCTTGCCAGTTCTTCTTCAAGTTTCCTAATTTGGTGATCGGCGGAAAATTGCCCGGACTTATATTCATAATGGTACCGGCCCCTGACATAGTTATATTCAAGGGGGTCTTTGAATTTCTTGAAGTAGTTTGGGATGCCGTTTGCTGCAAGTATAGAGTCATGCTTGTCCCACACGGGCTTCTTCCTAACAAAACCATGGATTCCGTTGGTGTGGTTACTTAATGTCTTTGATCGCATATCCTCCCCCAATGTCGACTGGCTCTGCACCATAGGTTCTTTGTATTTTGCACCTTGAAAATGTTCCAGTCATCTGCACTAATGGTGGGCCACTTCTCCTTGATCATGGAGTAATCTTCATTAACCTCTTTTCTTGGGGCTGATTTCCAAGAACTCAAATTCTTTGAGAACTTATGGATTGCATGGTTGTGGACCTGGTTCTTTGGGTACGATAGGTTGTCGTACTCATCAGGAAACTTAAATCTAGCGTGCACCCTTCTTATGAGGAGTTCTCGCAGATTTTGTTTGCCAGAATCCCTTATATTGGACTCGTTGATGGAGCAGACTTCTCGAAGGATGACACCTAGGGTGTTGCCGTAGTGAGACATGGCCTTCCATGGACTAACGGGCTCACTAGTGGTGTTGACTCGAGTGACCACAATCATGTCGCTACCGATAGCATTTCGGCTCCTAGGTTTCTGCTGCTTCTTGGTTTTTGGAGCATCCTCCTCCTCATTCTTAGCACAATATTCACCCGTATCATCTTCATCATCATCAGCATCCTTATCAGGATTACTATCCTCACCAAGAACATCTTTGTAGCCACTACCTTTGATGTAGCACTCATCTGGATTTATATCCCCCGACCCCTGAAGATCTTCTCCATAGTCATCATCGTTTCCATGTGTCTCCGTAAATACATCTTTGCTGTTGGCCGAATTTGTCGAAGAAGAGCCCATGTCGCATATCTACAAACAAATATGACAAATACTTAATTCGTATACAAAATTCAAAATTTTGGCATGACCTTTCCTAAAATATGACATATTGGTTGCCAGAAATTTGACGAAATGGAATTTAATCAATGTTTCGACAAAACATTAGCAACCCTATAAAGTCCCTACTAACAAATCAACACCTACAATACATGATTTCAAGCACATTTCCTAAAGAACTCAACAAATCCATGTCCATGAACAATTAAATCTTTGTGATTTCAGCCACATTTACTCAAATCCATGTCCAATACAACTTACAATATTACAAATACAACTAATTTATGCTAAAATATACATGTGTACCAATTGTAACAAATATGTGTATGAACGTTAGGAAAATGTAGAGATCTCACTTACCGACGGAATCGTGGTCTCCGCGCCTGGGCAGAGCGATGCCGGACACTTTGCAACCTAAGATGACGGTCAGAGAGGCGAGGTTGAGGTGGTTGCCGTCGGCCAGGGAGAGGGGCGGGGGGTGAGCGAGCGGTGGGAGGGGGAGGGAGCGGGGGCGGTGGCCAAGCGAACGGTAGGGGAGGGGGCAGTGGCTGAGCGAGCGGTGGGGGAGGGGCGAGGGCGCGGCGAGGACGACGGGGGCGTTGACGGGCAGATGATGCGGCGGCGGGCGGCGACGAGGGCCGGTGGTGACGGAGGCCCGAGATACCTTGAGTGTTAGCGTGAAACGAAATCTGCCCCAAATCGGCTAAGGGAATGGTGAAAATAGCTATGGCATTGGTGACGTCACCAACGCCATAGCTATTTAGCAACGACGTCACCTACGTCGCCAATGCCATAGCTATGTTTCACAAATTATTAGCCCCTTTAAATTGGGTCAAATCGATCTTCACACGCCAAATTCCATTTAGCGCTATATTTTGCATGTACCTATATTTATTTTATTAAGATTGAAATACACATACAGTCGATACACATTGCGTGCTGCTTAATAATAAAAGATACATATAATATTAATTAAGTGTGGCGACATTGTTTCTGAATTCTCTCGACAGAACTTTCTACACTACCCAACAACGCGTTTCGGCTTCTTTTTTTCCACTTTGTTTTGAGCTGGACTTCACTTTCCTGTTGATAGATGCCAGATTGTTTATCATCATCATGCTCTAGATCTTACTTCTTGGACAAATCTTTATGCTATGTTCTTTCTGTCTTTTGTACAAAGGACTTCTCACTTCCTGAACCTCTGCACGTACTTCGTATCCGTCTGGCTGATTTTCATGTCCGATCTCTTTCTTCATGCCTCGTTCTTCTAGCTTTTCATCATGTAATGTAGCTTCTTCGACTCCGGTATCCTCCTCCTCACCATGACTTGTCCATCTTGTGTAACCAAGCATGAAACTATGTTTCAACAAGTGCATCTTCACACGACCAGAGGAAGGGTCAATCAAAACTCCATTTTCGCACTTCTTACATGGACATAATATCTCTTTTATGCCTCTGCGATTCATATCTTCCAATGCCACCTCAAAGCACTCATTTATAGTTCGACCCCTATAAATATATATATATATATATGTAAGAATATTTTCATACCATTTCCTACAAAAAAGGTCTTTCAACACCAGAATATATATATATATACCTTTTGCTAAAAAGTGAAGAACGGAAAATTGATCATATATTACCTAGATTAGATCGATATAGATGATACCGATAGCCGCGGTCGAGGGCAACAGACGGCCGGGTGTATTATTTAGGATCTGCAGAGAGAAACAAGCAGGATTAATGTTCACACGGCAGTATGAGCTAGCTAGATACGCACATCAATCAATCTATATATAGAGAGAACTGCATATACATATGGTGCACTACCATCTGAATCGCCAATACAATATTTGTTAACCGATATTGGGCCCCACTTAAGCACTAATGGCGTGGCCACAAAGTCGCACGACACAAGTATCAGACACAGTGCTGGCGTAGGTGTTTTCCCAGCGCCAGCAGTAATCCGCGGAAGTGGAGGATTGTTGGGCCCATAGACTAATGGCGTACACTTGAAATCCTACGCCAGCGCTATGCACCTACTAATGTCGTATCAAATAAGATGACGCCACCACTATTTGGCTGCAAATGGCGCCCCACCAATGAGAGTTGTGGCTAGCACTTTTCCAACTAGTGCATTGTCACCCCAGGTATCCACATGCAAGACATACATCAAGTGTTCTCAAATCCAAAAAGCATTCAATCCGATAATAGTGAAGCCTCAAAGGTAAAAACTCAATTCATCACAACAAGATAGAGAGGGAGAAACACCATATGATCCAACTATATTAACAAAGCTCGTGGTACAACAAGATCGTGCCTAATGAAGAACATGAGAGAGAGAGAGATCAATCACATAGCTATTGGTACATACCCTCAGCCCCGAGGGTGAACTACTCCCTCTTCATCATGGTGGCCGTCGGGGTGATGAAGATGACCTCCAGTGGTGATTTCACTTTCTGATAGGGTGCCGAAATAGGGCTACAGATGAGATCGCTTTAGCACAGAGGCTTGCGGCGGTGGAGCGGAAGTTCTAGGTTAAATTACAGGGTTGTCTGTATTTATAGGATTTTCAGTGTTGTTTTCATGCCAGGGGGTGCCCGAGGGTCCCACAAGCTCGAGGGCACTCCTTAGGGGGGCAGGCTTGTGGCTCCCTTGGCCCCTCCCGGGTCCATCTCGGGTGCTCCATGGGTCACTTCTGGTCCATAAAAAATCATCGTAAATTTTCAGCCCATTCCAAGAACTTCTATTTCTGCATAAAAAACAACGCCACGGTAGTTCTGTTGAAAACATTGTTAGTCCGGGTTAGTTTTATTCGAATCATACCAAAACCATATAAAATTGTTATAAACATGGCATGAATACTTCATAAATTATAGATACGTTGCGGATGTATTACAAGGATGCACATATTTCAAATACATAAGAACAGTAAATGGAGTTGTCCACACATCATACGAATCTGCTTGTGAAGCACTAGGATTTTTCGATGATGACAAACTGGCTTGACTGCATCAATGCGGCATCATATTGGGTGACAAGCAACCAACTAAGACAGATATTCACAACAATAGTATGCTATGGCAGAGCTATAATAAAAGACTAGGGCGGGCCATGTTAGGCATTCACTCATACATGGACCGTCATTTTGCTCACTGACCACACTTCTATTCATGCATATGCAGATATGCTGTAAGTTGGGCAGGCCATGGCATTGTTTAGCCCTAAGTAAGCTCCGCCAGTCATATTATGCCAATGTGAAGTCACGAAGCCAAAACAATTGTGGGAATCATGCTAGGAAGTATTAACTGAAGACATGGAGTATAGACAGACAAAAGTCTTGAACTATCTTACACTTTGTCTCACACCTTCACAGAAGCAAGGACACGCCTTCATGGAAATAGTGAAGTTCATGTGACAAGTTGGAAAGACACTTAGGGAATATCCCGGAATAGAACTTCCAGATTCTTTAGAAATAAAGGAACTTGGAGACAAACTACTCAATGAAGAGATTAATTACAACAAAGATGATGAAAAAGAAGAGCATTTGAGGATTTGGTACTCTCAACTATGAACAATGTCTTGCATTTGACTAAATAATGGAATATGTTGACAGAGATTTGGGAAATTAAATATTGGTGGACGGCTATGGCGGGACAAGTAAGACATACCTACAAAAGGCAATCACAACAAAGCTGCATTGTCAGTGCAACAAACCCCGGGCGTATGTTGCCCAGACTATACACATGCACATGAGAAAAGTTGCAGCATCCAAGACAAGGCCAAGCAGGAGAGATAGCTATTTGAGGAATCAAAGGGCGGATCAAGAAGACCAAGACCAACCAAAGGAGCAAGATATCACTAAGGAAAAACCTCCCTTGCTGGGCTGGCGAGGTCGAGGTTGCCCCGAAGACAAGTCTCAAGACTACCCCGACAAGCTCACCGGGTACGATGAGGGCGGATTACCCCGCCAAGGCTCCACCGCTCCACCTCACAACAATGCAAGTCAGTTATCGGTGCTGTGTCAAGCCCCCAAGTGATTAAGTGGCTGTTACTTGTCATGTCGTAGGTATTTCCGAAGGAATTCACCTCCAAATGACACCCGTCCAGGGACGTGTCATGTAGGCAGGCGAGGAGGTGGCCGAACAGCACGGCAAGGCTTGCTGGGCCACGCCACGATGTGACACTAAGCGGTGTATTTAATGCACCTTGTCCTGTTTGCAGAGTTATGTATGATAGCACCGTTTGCTATCTAATCAGTATGCAATGACTGATTTTCCATTGTGGTGACCCCTTGACCTATAAAAGGATGGCCGTGGCAACCTTAGAAAGGATTCAGACCCTTGTACACTCATACACGCGTAGCTGCTCTTGTCTCTAGGCAACCTTGCCGGGCTAGAGCGTCGTGTCTCCACCACGGTCCTCTCATCAACCCACCAAAGAAGGAGTAGGGTATTACACCTCACGGCGGCCCGAACCTTGGTAAAAACTTCCCGTGTGATCACTGCCATGCTGCTCTGCGCCCTCCGCTGTTTGTGAAATGGGTTCTTCCCCCTGCGGAACCACAAAGGGGCTAATGGCCCCATAGGTGGCCGTGTTTTCCCACGACATCTTTGGCACGCCAGGTAGGGGGAAGCGCTTGTGTGAACCTGAGAGTGTAAGCAGCGCGTCATCTTCATCATTATTTTCTCCATCAATGGCTTCGTCAACCATGGCACCCAAGAAAAAGTCTGGTGCTGCAGCTCACCCATGCACCTCAAAGTCCCCTTCACGTGTGGCTACCGATGGCGTGGGGGCTACATGGACGCACGGTGACATGTACGCCGCGGGGATGTGGCCGGCACGGGTAGCGTTGTCCCCACTCCCCCTGCGGCCAAAGCTGAAGAAGGAGGCACCGGAGAAGGACAGCGCCCACAGCATCCCAGCGGCCTCTCGACGCTATCGAAGGACGGAGCCGCAGCGATGGCGCTCGCTCCAGGGCGAACCACAACCCTATGGCCGCCCCCACTGCGGGTGCGGCTATGGGACACACACCACCCCCGGGACGAGCTGGCCAAGCCGGTGCGCCGAACGGGGTTGCCGATCCCCAAGCGCATCCACCTCGTCACCACGCCACCCTCGCAACTGGCTCACGGCGACGAGAGCACGGTGCTGCTACTACCGGCACCATTAGAAGCCAGGCGACATCACGATCTACGTCATCGTCCATGCCGAGCACTGCTTCGGAGGCCATGGCACAGGCCCAGCTCCTATTGAGATTTCCGCTAGCGGCCGATCAGATGGATGAGTGGAGGGCCACCATTCAGAGCTTGATCGGTTTCACCGAGGCGGGACGATCACAGTGAGAAGGCCCGCCACGGCCTCCACAGGCGGCGAAAACGGCCCGAGCCACCGGCTGTACCAAAGGGGCCACCCCTATGGTGCAATCCCCTCTGGAGCAACCAGCGTAGGGGCCGCAGGCGGAGCCACACGACCAAGAACCAGACAATGTATCTATGGCTTCATCCGATCCTCGAGCACGTCGAGACCAGCGACGAGTCCTAGAAGACAGGCGGAGGGAAGACATGCGCGTCTCTATCAAACGACGCCGCGAAACCCGCCACCAGTCTGATAGGCGCAACAGCCCCAACATTGACAAACCCATGCCCGGTGAAGGTGGGTACCTGCCTTTCGAGGTTGGGTGCCCCGCCTTCACTCGCGAGCTACGGCAAGTCCGTTGGCCATCTACTCGCATGTCCAAGTTGTAAATACCAGAGAAGTATGATGGAAGATTGAACCCGACAGAGTTCTTGAGCATCTACACCATCGATGTTCAAGCTACCGGGGGAAGAGACGAGAAGGTATATGCCAACTACTTCCCTTTGCCACTCAAGGCACACGTGAGGTGATGGCTGATGCACTTGCCAGAAAATTCCATCTCGACCTGTGCTGACCTGTGCCATGAGTTTGTTGGGGCCTTCACGGGCGGCCATCAATAACCAGGGCGGACCAGCGACTTGTAGCTCCTCCCACAAAAGGAAGGAGCAAGTTTGCGGAAGTACATGCAGAGGTTCAGCCGGGTGCACAGGAACATTCCAGATATCCACCCGGCATTTGTGATAGCTGCTTTCCAGTACAACGTGCACAACCGCAGGATATGTTCTAAAATGAACATCCAATTGCCCAAGACTTTGAATGAGCTATACACTCTAGTGGATAAGTGTGCCCGAGTAGAAGTGCGAAGGAGACTCCTCAGTGAAGAAGATGGCATTGACATTGACTCAGCGGATGACGATGATGCCGCCAATCAAAAGAAGAAGAATAACAAGAACAAGAAACACAACAAGAAACATAAGGACAAAGTAGTGCTAGCTGTTGAAGGGTTGAGCACCCTAAGTACTAGCAAGAAGGCTAAGGCCGAGGCTCCCGGCAAGGAAGTTGCCGCGTGCACTAATTTCCGGGAAGCCGCGGCTACCGAGAAGGCCGGGGAGGCTGACGGGCCGTACTGCAAGATCCATCGGACCAAGGGACACGATCTTTAGGAGTGTCATCAGGTTGAACAACTCGTCAAGAAGCAGAGGGCCGAGTACGAGAAGCATGACAAGGAGAAAGACCAAGATGGCGTTGGCGGGAAATGCCGGAGTGGCAGAGGAGGTCGCCCCGGCAAGGCCCATCAGTATCAAGGGAAACCTACCAGAGGCCGTGTGAAGAAGGAATGCGATGGAGAGAGTGATGAGGGAGATGAAGAGGAAACCAGCGAGCAGGAGTTCCAGAAAGCACTGACGCCCTATGCATTGACGGAGGTGCATCCTTGCACTCCTCTCACCACCAGCTTAAACAGTGGGCGCGTGAAGTCACTGTCGTGGAGCCAGCGGTAGATTCTCGGAAGCCTCTCAAGTGGTCCCGCATGCCCATCATCTTTGATGAGGGGGATCACCCTGACCGCACCATCGCGGTAGGGTGTTTGCTGTTGTTGGTCTCACTAATGATCCGCAACCTCAAGGTCACAAAGATGTTGGTTGACGGTGGGGCCGGGTTGAATCTGATTTCTCCCAAGGTTATCAGCAAACTCCATATAGCAGATGAAGAGCTCAAGGTTATTGGTACTTTCCAAGGGATTAACCCCGGCAGGAGTGGTCCTAAGGTGAATATCACACTGCTGGCAACGTTCAGGGGGGAGTTAAACTACCGGACTGAGAAGATTGTGTTTCTTGTGGTTGTCCTCCCCCTGATATACAATGGAATCGTTGGTCACCCAAACCTGGCAAAATTCATGGAGGCATCCCACTATGCCTACAACATTCTGAAGATGCCAGGTCCAATGGGCATCATTTCCATTCCATCAGACAAGAAATACGCAATCATATGCATGGACAAGATGTACCAAGAAGCAGCCGTTGCAGAGGCCGCGGAAGCTACTGCTCCTGCTAAGGAAAGCAAGAAAGGTAAGAAAGCTAGGAAGGTTGCCAACAAGGATTCCCGGAAGCGCACTTCTTCAGAGTGCGCTGTGCCTGTTGGTGACTTGCCGGAGAATTCCGATAGCAAGAGATCCAAGGCTGCTGCACCCACTGTGAAGAAAGTCCCGGCAGGACTGGCTGGTGCCGATGGTACATTGACTATCAGTGCCACCCTTGAGGACAAATAGGAAGGTGCGCTCATTGCCTTCCTGCAGGCGAATGTCTATGTGTTTTCTTGGCAACCATCTGACATCCCCGGTGTTCCCAGGGAGGTAATCGAGCACCACCTAGTTGTTTGCCCACATGCTCGGCCCGTCAACAGAAGGTCCGGAAGCAAGCTTTGGAGAGGAAACAGTTTAGCAGAAGAGATCAAGAAACTTGAGGCAACTGGTTTGGTAAGAGGAGTATTGCATCCAACATGGTTAGCAAATCCAGTGGTGGTGTGCAAGGTGAATGGGAAATCTAGGCTTGGCATAGGTTTCACATATCTGAATAAAGCATGCCCGAAGGACCCATTCCCCTTGCCGCGCATCGACCAAATTGTGGATTCCACCTCCGGGTGTGACCTGCTTTCCTTCCTGGATGCCTACTCTAGATACCACCAGATTTTCATGTCCAAGGAGGATGAAGAGAAGACTGCATTCATAAACCCATGCGGCACGTATTGTTTTGTATGGATGCCCTTTGGGTCAAAGAGAGATGGATCCACTTTTGTGAGAGCAGTACAGACTAGCTTTGAGTCCCGGCTACACAGAAATATTGAAGCCTACATGGATGATATAGTGGTCAAAACCAAGGACGGATTGACTCTCATTCAGGACTTGGAAGAGACCTTTGCAAATCTGTGCAAGATCAACTTGAAGCTGAACCTGGAGAAGTGTGTGTTTGGCGTTCCTTCCGGCAAGCTACTTGGCTTCTTCGTGTACCACCGGGGGATAGAGGCCAAACCCGACAAGATCAAGGTGATTGAGAAAATTCAAGCACCCAAGACAGTTAAAGACGCGAGGCGTTTGACTCGACGTGTTGCCGCGCTGAGCAGGTTCATTTCCATGTCTGTTGAGCGTGCCCTTCCGTTCTTCAAAATCTTGAAAAAGGCGGGGCCCGTGTTGAAGACCTATGTTTCCTCTGTTCCCACCTTAGTCGCTTCTAAACCACAAGAGTCATTGCTGCTATACTTAGCAGCGACCAATCAAGTGGTTAGTGCAGCGCTGGTGGCATGGCGGGAGGTGGATGAAGCGGCAGCAGCAACCGCCGCCCCCTCTTGTGAGGAAAGTGGACACATACCGGCAAGGTCAGATGCAGATAAAAAAAGAGCAGGGCAATGGTGACAGTTCCAAGGTTGCGGCAAGGAAGAAGGTGGTGCAGCGGCCAGTGTACTTCATCAGCTCCCTGCTACTGGGGGCTAGGTCGAGGTACTCTGGCGTGCAAAAGTTGATTTTTGGCCTCATCATGGCCTCAAGGAAACTGTGCCAGTACTTCCAAGCCCACGAGATCACGGTTGTCACCCGCTTCCCCTTGCAACACACACTGAGGAACCCTGAGGCCACCGGCATAATGGAATGGGCTTCAGAGTTTTCCAGCTTTGGTTTGAGGTTTGAGAGCACGTCAACTATTCAGAGCAGAGCACTAGCAGAGCACTAGCAGAGTTCGTTGCGGAGTGGACGCCTACCCCTGACAAAGAAGAGCTGGAGACAATTATCCTTGGTAAGGAAGCGCCCCAAGTATGGATCATGTACTTTGATGGTGCCTTCTCCCTACAAGGTGCAGGAGCTGACGTGCTTCTCGTTGCTCCCACTGGGGAGCACCTCAAGTACGTCATTCAAATGCACTTCCCACAGGAGAAGGCTACCATCAACATTGCAGAATATGAAGGACTCATTGTCGGGCTCAGGATTGCAACAGAACTGGGAATCAAGAAGTTGATCATCCGTGGAGATTCGCAACTTGTGGTAAGGCAAGTAACCAAGGATTATCAAAGTCCATTGATGGAGGCATACGTCAAGGAAGTGAGAAAGTTGGAGGAGCGCTTTGATGGATTGCAAATAGAGCACATACCACGTGCGGAAAACAGCATTGCTGATCATCTATCAAAGTGTGTTGCACAAAAAATCCCTGTGGAACCAGGGACTTTTGTTCTCCATCTGACTTAACCCTCCGTATCCCCGGCAACAGTGGCCAGAAAGAGGAGGAAACTAGACTTCGACAAGCCTCTCCCGGCAGAGCTTCCCGAAGCCCCCAGCAAAGAGCTTGGCAGGAACAACTCCCCTTTGATCGGTGAGCTACACCCTCCCACCAAACTACCAATCTTTGCAGTTGAGGCATGCACTCCCGTGAATGAGGAGGTGCCACTAATCCTCATTGTCGAGTCTCTTGGTCCAACTTGGGCACATCACATAGTCCATTTCCTCCAAACAGGAGAATTTCCCAAAGAGAAAGAAGAAGCTGAAAGAATAGCCTGAAGGGCCAGTATGTATCAGTTCGTTCATGACATGCTATATAGAAGATGGCCCAACGGTGTGAAATTGAAGTGCATTTGCCAGGAAGAGGAAAGGAACTGTTGGCGGAGATACACAAGGGTATGTGTGGCTCCCATATTGGATCAAGGGCCTTGGTTGGAGAAGCTTTCCGGCAAGGTTTCTACTAGCCCACGGCCCTCCAAGATGCAATTGAGCTAGTCAGCAAGTGTGAAGGCTGCCAGTTCCATTCCAAGAATATCCATCAGCATACTCAAGCTCTCCAAACAACCCCTTTATCATGGGCATTTTCAGTCTTGGGGCTTGACATCTTGGGCCCCTTCCCCCGTGCTACCAGGGGCTTTGAATTCTTGTATGTTGCAATCAATAAGTTTACAAAGTGGCCGGAATTGGAGCCCGTCAGGAAGGTGATCGCACAGTCAGCCATCAAGTTCTTGAAAGGATTGGTGTGCCGTTTCGGAGTACCTGCCAGAATCATCACTAACAATGGCACCCAATTCACAAGTCGCGCCTTCATGCAATACATGCATTCCCCTTAGAAGCAAGATCTCATTTGCCTCTGTTGCACACCCTAGAAGTAACAAACAAGCTGAGAGGGCAAACACTAAAGTGCTGCGAGAACTCAAGACAATAACATCTGATAGGCTGTAGAAGTGTGGAAGGCGATGGATCGACGAGCTGCAATTGGTTCTTTGGTCCCTCCGTACGACATCAAATCGAGCTACCGATCAGACTCCCTTCTCCCAAGTCTATGGGGCAGAAACCATGATCCCCACTAAACTCATATACGGATCACCTCGAGTACTAACATACCATGAAGTAGAGCTAGAACAGCACCGGCATGACGACACTGTGCTACTTGAGGAGAACCGTCTCCGGGCTGCTACGTGTGCTGCATGTTACCAGCAAGCCATGCATCGCTATCACAGCGGCAGGGTTCATGCCCGGAGCTTTGAGGAAGGTGACCTTGTCCTTAGGCATGTTCAGTCCGCCAATGGTACAAACAAGTTGACGCCGAAGTGTGAAGGCCCTTACCGGGTAGTACGAGTCACCAGACCCGGCGTAGTCCGTCTAGAGATCGGAGATGGCTTGAGTTGCAAAACTTAAGGAACATTGAGAATCTCCGTAAGTTCTACCTGTAAGGCACGGCTGTCGGGCCTTGCCCGACAGCCACCCTTTTGTACAAGCCTTGCCGATGTTGCATGTAACCCTTTGTACAAAGCCAGACACAGACCCTGAGCAACAGATAAATAAACGAAGCACTGGGGGCCCCGAAGGAGCTTGCATGCATGCATAAACATATCATGAGCATAGCATGTGCCTGTAGATAAGATCGCATGTAGCTCTTTTTCGTCTGCACTAAGCTACAAGGTTCTTACCGTGGACTTTATAAGAAGAAACGAAGAAATGGCTACATAGTGGTCCCCAGCAAGCCAAACAGATAAGTTCCTTCTTATCCATACGTGTTCTGTAAAGTGAAACTTGTGCATATGAAAACCTCGCCACCTTCGCAGCATAGGTGCTCCCACCCTTTTGACTTGAACACTACTTCAATCAGGGTGGTCGCAATGGCCTTTGACAGAAAATGTTCGGTGGGGGGTGGTCCCTTTTTGTAGTTTTGTGCCCGGCAGGCCTAGCCCCGTGGCAACAAACTAATGGCACCGGCAGGATAGCCTGCCGGGGAAAACTTGTTTACTTAAATGTATAGAGGCACTCCACCTCTGGGTGAATTGAATACGAAGATTCATGTGTTTTGCCAAGATTTTCTTTCTCGGGTCTGCTTGCTCACGTACGCAAATCCGTCCTCGAAACCTTAGCGTACCTTGCTAATCCTTGGAGAAATCCTGGGTCTTGCCTTCTATCATGCGCTTGACATGGTGTTGTAGTGCTGGGTCATCCGGCTGGGCCTTGCGCATCTCATCCTCGAGGGTAGGAGTAACTTCCAATATATTAGCAAGACTGGCATCAAAAATAACCAAATTGAGCTGAGCGATCTCTTCTTGGAGTTCAGGAGGCAAGGACTCCATTATTTCATTCAGACTAGCAGGCTTGCGGCTGAGGGCATCGGCAACCACGTTGGCTTTACCCGGATGATAATTTATTCCAAGGTCATAATCCTTGACCAACTTGAGCCATCTTCACTGTCGAAGGTTTAAGTTTGGTTGAGTGAATATATACTTGAGAGTCTTGTGGTCGGTGAATATCTGACACCTTTTTCCAATGAGGTAGTGTCTCCAAATTTTCAAAGCATGCACAATTGTGGCCAACTCCAAATCATGCATTGGATAGTTCCCTTCGTGAGGTCGTAGTTGTCGATATGCCTATGCTACAACCTTGCCATCTTGCATGAGTACACATCCAATACCTCTCCTGGATACATCATAGTATACATCAAAGCTGCAGTAGATGTCTGGAAGAGTCAACACTCACTACAAAAAAAGACACATCCGTGACATTTTGGGCCGAACGAAATTTTTTTCTTTCATACATTTGACACTTCTATGACGATAATTGTGACAAAACCCGGTATCATCATAGATGTGGTGGGATCCAACTTCTATGACAAAAAATCATGACAGAAAATGGTCTTCTCGTCCTGGGCAGGCCGGAGACACAGCTGCATGACATTCTTTGGGCTGTCCATGACGGAAAAACCATGGTAGAAGCGAGGGGGAGGAAAATTTCGGGGAGTTCCCGGTTACGGTGGGAGGTCGGGGGCCGAGCGATGCGCGCTTCTCTCATACACGTACGCGCGTGTGTGCGAGGCGTTGGCTCTAACTGAACCCGAGCGAGGGGTTGGGCTCTAACTGAACCCAAGCGATTGCACTGCAGGCTACGCGTTACTGAACCCGAGTGATCGATCGATGGCTGTTAACTAAACCCGATCCAGCGATTCCTTCGCTACTGCTGCTAATTGAAGCCGATCGATGCTGCCTCTAGATGAACAGTGAGCGTTGCGGGAGGGGGGGGGTTGGATGAACAGTTCCCGGTGGGGGTGGATGAACAGGACCCCGTGGTGTTGCCTCTGGATGAACAGGACCCCGATCGAGCGAGCCGGTTGGGGCTGGATGAACAGGACCCCATGGAGGGCTGGATGAACAGGACCACCCCGTGGAGGGCAGGATGAACAGTAGATGGTGGAGGGCATGATGAACAGTAACCCGTGGAGGGGTGGTTGAACAGGAGCCCGTGGAGAGGGCTGGTTGAACAGTAGCTCGTGGAGTAGCACGCGGTGGAGGCTGGATGAACAGGAGCCCGTGGATGAACAGTCACCGGTGGAGGCTGGAGGAGGTCGACGGTGGATGAACAGTAGCTCGTGGTGGCTGGAGGGGGTCGACGGTGGAGATGAACAGTATCCCGTGGAGTCCCGTTTTGCGGTACGCCACACCCCTCACGATGAACAGGACCCCCGTTTCGACTGTAGCGCTCCAACACAAGTCTGTTTCGTCCGTTTTGCGGTACGCCACACCCCTCCCGATCATCAGGACCCCCATTTGGACCGTAGGAGGTCCATTTCCTCCGTTTTGCAGTACACCAGATCCGTCCTGATGAACAGGATCCTGTTACGAACATGGCCGGTCGAACACAAGACTGTTTCCTCCGTTCTGCGGTACGCCAGGCCTTGTTTCCATCGCCTGTTCCGTCCACCCGATGAACACGACGCATTCCGTTGCCTCCCCATGAACACGACACATTCCGTTGCCTCCCCATGAACACGATGCGTTCCGTTGCCTCCCCATGAACACGACGCATTCTGTTGGCTCGCCATGAACACGACAACGACATTGTTTCTCCGTTTTGACCCAGCCGTGTCCACGAGTTCTGGCCGTACGTATGCGCGAGTAGGCGTTCGAGACCCCGCCCATATGTACACATACGTGGTCGTATTTTCTTTCTTGCACCCTAGCCCATGTACGTACGTGTACATGCTACATGCGCGCCTCTACTACAACACGTGCGCGCCTGTACATCGACTAGTATATATGTACGTACACGTTCGCGACCAGAATGACAATGCTACATACGCTTCGACCAGGTGGGTCCCGACTGTCAGGCACTTCCTTGCGTGCGAAGATGTAGCTGGTGGGTCCCAGTAGTCAGGGGCAAATGTTTTTTTCATGAAATACGGTGGCCCGTCCAGTGGGTCCCCGCTGTCAGGTGGAGGAATAATTATTTTGCGCGTAATAAGGAGGCACTTCCTTGCTGTGGCCGTGGACCCAGCTATCAGCGTCTCCACGCACAGTACTCTTCCGATGGAAGTCGGTCATTGACCACATTGACCACGCCGCGCCGAGAGCACCATGGCGGTGGACGACGGCAAGGCCTAGGAAGGGGACGACGTGGAGCCGGGGAAGACACGGCAGTGGAAGCCCATGTGGAGAGGAGTACGAGGGTTCACTGGTTCGGCTGCGGTGTGAGGCTGCCATCGCCGCAGGGCCTGGCCAGCAGTGGGAATAGTAGGGGGCGGTGAGGCCTCTGCGGCAGCACAGCTAGCCACGGGAGGCAGGAGCATGCGGCACGACCGGCGCTGCTTTGGGCGGCTGGAGCAAGAAGACCAGAGGTTGAAGAAGCACTACGGCCGTTGGATGGACATCTTACGGTCACTGGAGAATTGTTCAGGTTGACTAAGTTGACAAAGCCCTTCATCCCCGTGAAGTTAGTAGGCCCACAAGTCAGCCTCCCACCAAGGTGGGTCCCAGCTAGCCGGGGGAGTGTTCATTTTTTGTGCGTAATAAGGAGGCACTTCCGGTGGGTCCGAGCTGACAGCAGGGGGAATGTTTTTTTCATGAAATACGGTGGCCCGTCCGGTGGGTGGCAGCAGTCAGGGGATAACGATTTTTTTTGCAAAATACTGGTGGCCCGTCCGGTGGGTCCCCGCTGTCAGGTGGAGGAATAATTATTTTCGGCGTAATAAGGAGGCACTTCCTTGCGGCTATCGTGGACCCAGCTGTCAGCCTCTCCATGTACAATACTCTTCGATGACGCCACGCCGAGAGCACCACGGTGGTGGATGACGGCAAGGCATAGGAAGGGGACGACGCAGAGCCGGGGAAGACGCGGCAGTGGATGCCCATGTGGAGAGGAGTACGAGCGTTCATCGGTTCGGCTGCGGTGTGAGGCTGCCGTCGCCGCAGAATAACATGCGGTATGGGTGAGTAGAGGGATGCCCTGGCCAGCGGTGGGAGTAGTAGGGGGCGCTGAGGCCTGCGCGGCAGCACAGCCGGCCGCGGGAGGCGGGAGTAGGCGGTCCCGCCGGCGCTGCTTTGGCGGCTCGAGCAAGAAGATCAGAGATTGAAGAAACACGACGACCGTTGGATTGACATCCAACAGTTACGTCTGCTAGAATAGTTTGTTGACGTATATAATAACTAAAAAATCTTGCATATGCGTCAACTAAACAGGCCCACAAGTTAGACCACTCCCTCTTTTTTTTAATAATTTATATATAACTCATGGCAACTTCTTATGCAATTTATTGCAGTCGTTTTTTTGGTTGGCCGAGGATAATTTCGCATATTTCTGTGGGTTCCAAACTATTTTTAATACCGAAATGTCCAGCCATATTTAAAGTACTTTGAAGATATATTTAAATTAGGTTAATGCCTAGTGAAATAGGAATCTGAAAATGTAATAAAATTCAGAAATTATAAAGTAATTGCCAATTTGTCATTTGTTTTTATATTTACAACCCATTTCATATTACTTTCAAGATTTGCAGGCGTATTGAAAGAGTTGCAGCCCATCAGGGCGTAGAAAAATAAGTAGGCCTGGATTGGGTATTCTTCAGAAAAAATAAACTGGGCTCATTTTCACAAAGAAAAAATAGCTGGGCTGGTCACATGGTGAACATAAAATATAAGCCTGGGCTAGACGGGCCACAGCCCAGTTCAAACCCTGCTCCGTCTTAACAATACCAAACAAAAAAATACTGCTCGAGTAGCTACGTCCCAGGTGTCAGCCGATCTTGTGTTGTTCTCTTGTCTATTGACTATATACGCTCACAATGTCGTGGGTCCCAGATGTCGGGAAAACACTAGGAGGAAGCATTTTATTTTTCCATACGCTGACGTGGTGGGCCCCTACTGTCATCCTCTCCACGTACTTCTGCGGATTCCTGTTGTTTGTTGACCATGTTGACAACACGAGAGGGCGGCGCCGCGGCGAGCGCACCAAAGCGCGCGGAGGACGTCGGCGTTAACGATTTAGGAGACGGTGGGGCGGTGATGCGTGCGCTGAGGCACAGCCAGCCGTGGGAGGCGGAAGCAGGCGGCCCCGCCGGCGCTGGTTTGGTTTTGGCGGCTAGAGGAAGACAGGACTGAAGAAACACAACAGACTGTAAAAGCAGCAGGAGTACTTAACAACCTTAACTGAAACAAGCAGGGGCACTTAACAACCAAAGCTGAAAGCAGTATGAGTACTTATACAGGTTCAACCGTATAAAGCACGCCTCGAACAGTGCTACTTTGCCTACAGTTAACCAAGGGTGAGGCCGCCAAGCCCCAGGACAAGGCCCAGGCGCCACCCCGCGCATCCACAACCTTCTGAAAGCGGCTTCATCTTGCAACGTGGTCAATAAACAAGATATTCGCTTTAGAGCCATGGAAAAGCATGAACATAATCTTCTGTCCTATTCTCCAAGATGGACGGGCCTTCATTATTTGAGACCACCCATGAATAAGTATCTTTTCACCTCCAAGGGGAATTGAGTAGGTTGACATAAACATCATGTTGTGACCAAGCGCTAGTCTGACCCGACCATGGTCAGGCATCTGTATAGGAACAATAGAACTCGGCAGTTCCTGTTTCTAGAAGATCACAGCTGTAAAACTGTATATAAGAAATAGTTTATGAACAACATATATAACAGAAAACAGCTTGTACCATAAGTTTCTCGACATAGTTGGACCTGTTCAACGAGTGCAGAAGTGGCACACATATCCCATGTGGCTTTCCACCATTGAAACGCCCCACAAGGACCTCAAGACGATCAATAAAGTGTAGGAACTTGTGCATGTCAATCCAGTCAACTTCAGTGCCATTAGTAACAGCTGAGTTATTACAGAGTAACAAATGAGCAGACTGCTTAACTCTGAAAAAACCTACACGTGCCACCAATTATAAGAAAATATTAGTTAGAAGTAGCATCTTCGTGAGAGATTCGTTCCTACTTCTAAAGTTAAATTGTGATTAGTTAGATAGAATAGGTGGATTAAGAAGTAATCGAGGCAACAAGCAAGAACCAGATACAAAACTAACATGGATGAACAATTGGAACGACGTCGGGGTGGAAGATCGCAGTGAAGATGAGACCAGGTTCTGCTATTTCGATCAACATTCATGCGCCAAGTTTCAGTCCGTAACACTTGAGAAAGTTTATCCAAGTTCGGCCATAAAAAACAGCGATCTTCTTGGTTCATGAACCCAACTCGGAACTTATATCCATGGCTTGTCTTCACTATGACCATTAAACTAGTGTATTCAGTTATGGCAAGGCCAAGCATCTTGAGTACATGTGTTCTGGCAGAGCAAATAATACACTGCAGGAAAAATAATATGAGAACGCAGCATGTTCAAAAAAACCCCACCCTCCCAGATAGAAAAAAGGATTCTAGGGACATACTATGCGCATTTCAAAATGCTGTGTTAGGATGAGAAGGAACAAGTCTGGCATCTCGCCGAAGGCGCAGAAACCTATAGGGTACTCGCACTTTGGGCACTGCAAATGAAACACACTAGATTCAGTAGGACGAAAAATGCATCAACGGCGGCGGCTGCCATCCTAGGATTACCTGCGACCAAGGGACTTGGGTTTATCGGGGATGGATGAAGAATTCGTACCTGGTTCTCCATCAGAAAACCCTATGCAATCGCCGAGAGGGGGTTTTCTCTGAACAAGCAGACGAGGGAGAAGGGGATTCAGGCCCAGTGAAATATTGCCGCTTCGTCCGTCCAGCTTACTGCTAAAGCTGGAAAGGGGGGTTGTGATTTGACAGCTCATTGGGCATTACTGTGGCGCTACGACTGGGTTGTTTCTACTGTGAAGTTGTGCACTCTAATTTCTACATATGGCACGTTGACCCCGTTGCTGGTTGCCCCACATATCAGCGAAAGGAAGTAGAAAGACAAGAGTAACTAGTTACACATAAATATATTTTTTGACAGAGATACTCCCTCTATAAAGAAATATACAAATCTTTTATATCACAGGCTCACCTTGCCGAGAAATATACTCCCTCTGCAACGCACGAGCATTATGGGGGTTCAGCTTTTTTATGGGGTTCAGCTGAGAATATAATACTCAGATAGGCTCACGGTTCTAGACTTTGGGCCGCGGGCCGACCCTGCATGTTTGGGGGCCCATGTGTTCTACCTCAGCGCTTTTCATGTTGCAAGCGACCATTACGGCGCTGGTTTTAGATGTTGTCGCAAGGCGAATACACAAAATTGAATAAAGCACGGCAGCTGTTGGAATGAAATCGAACGACAGTTCCTAACCAGCAATCAGAGTTGCAATTCTATCAATGATATACCATGTGATAAATAATACTGCAGTACTACTTATACACACAGAACACTTGTTTCACCATGCCAGATTATTACATCAAAATCTCTCGGAGGATAGATCAGTTCAGCAGTTGCGTGCTGCTACTGAAGAATTTCAAAGTTGATTTGGACTAGCTCTCCTTGCCGAGAAAGTTCGATTTTGACATCATCCCCTACCACAAGATATGATTTAGATTTGAACCTTGACCATCCTTTAGCATCAATCATCATGCGACCATCCTTTGTACTTACGGTATATTGAGCAGGTTCATTCACACCAAGGCTGCGCATGGTAAGAGAAACTTGGCCGCGGTCGGCCGGATTGTTGAACGACTCCCTCGGTGCTCTAGAAATTCTCTGTTTGCAAACAAGAAGACATACCCAAACAGTTAGATCAACACAATGAATCATGTGAAACAACATGGAAAGAAAAAAGAATGAAGCACTTGGGCGGCTAATGCTTACCAAGAAGGTGGACATGTCGGTTTTTGTGAGGACTTTGGTATATGAAGTGCGAAATGCAGCCTAGTCTATTGCCAGTGCAACTGCATGGGCCAGAGCAGATGCAAGTGCAAGTGTTGGTGCAGGTGCCGAAGCCGCCGCTGCTGCCGGAGATGGTGCTCCTTGTAGAACTGGTGCCGGTGTCGGAGCAGGTGTCGGTGTCGATGCTCGATCCTCCGGTAGATCAAAATGATCCGCTGACGCGGTCGGTGCCCAATCCTCAGCTGGATCAGACTGAGCTGCTGCCGCTGTCAGTGCTAGAGCAACTGCCGGTGCTCGATCTGTGTGAGACAGCGGCGATCGTGTCTGGTCTGCTATGATCAGCTTTCTAACTTGACTAGGATCCGTGACCGTGATCCAATCTTTTTCTTCATTTCTTTTAAACGTGAGAAGGACTAATTGTGGCATTTTTGTTAAACCAAACTACAGTTCATCATAGGGATTCAGCTTGTACTCAGACAACAGACTGGTCCAATTTTTTCCAGTAATATAAGTGATGGACGGTGCCTTCGTTACTGACACGACATAAGAAGTGAAACCTGCAAAAATAGCCATCATAGAGCAAACCAAACAGTTTATTCTGTGATGAATGTCACATGGCAAAACCTGCAGAGTAAAATTGCAGGAAAAGAAAGAAAACATGACATTAAATCAATAAGATTTAGACAGTAAATCAATAAGATTTACTTGATGTGACACGAGTGAATCCTTACCAGGAAATCAGTATGTTGAAGTACTAAACAGAAGATTGATCGTCCAACTACGCATGGCATGCAGGGGCCCCGCCTACTCCCACAAGCAGGACAGTCCAAAGGTCGTGACAAATCGTATGGACCGAACATCCATGGGGCTGGAAATCCTGGTGGGTGCGATAGACCCTGCAATGCATACAGATATTGGAGTGTAACCATAATTGATAGACCGTCCTCACAAAAAATATGATATGGATACTTCAAAATATACAGACTGAATTGAGTGGACAGACATTAACATAGACCGTTCTCAGGACCGACCACACACCAAAAGTGGTAGTACTAATAAACAATAGAGGGTTCACAAACACAAGTCAAGTACTGAACAATAGTACTTACTACAGACAAGCAAAGTTGCACTTACTAAACTCTGCAGACTAGTTTTTGCCACCGACCTACGGGATGAACCCCGCATAACTGACTAGGCCATGGACTTCGTGTGAGATGTCTACATGCACCATCACCATCTTGTCAACCTTGGAAAACCTAACAGAGTGGTCTTTCCACTCATAAACATGATGATGAAGACAGGCCGCATCAGATTTGTTGGGAAGCTTTACAAGAACCACACCCTTCGTAATCGAGGGCACAACCAGGAAATTGTTGTGGTCAAGTACAGCCTCGAGAACACGCCTGACAACAATGCTACAGGAAAACACTAGTTCAGGACACGTGGCGACAAGGACACAGCAGCTGGATAGTTCGGCAGTAGAACTCATCATCAGGTCTTCCAGTTCACACGGCATGACTTTGAGAACTTCATCTCCACCGCGGACCTGGTTCTAATTCAAACAGAAATCATATTTTTTTACTACCTCCGTTCAGAAATATAAGATGTTTTTCGATAATATACTCCATATATGACTACATATACGCACAGAAATGAGTGAACAAAGACACTAGAACATGTCTTCAAAGGCATGACAGCAGAGGGATTACATGCAATATCCATAACACAAGTTACTGAGGCAAATATACCCTCTTAAAAGGTACCATTGATGTTCATAAAGTAGTTGAAAGTAATCTATAAGAAATCAGTGTCAACCTCTCGCATGTTTTCGTCAAAAGAGGAATTTAGAGCCGTCATTTGGCACACAAAAATCACATGCAAGATCACCCAGAATGTTGTACTACTAGTACTAGTACTGCGTGTTAGATGAAAAAACACGATCAAGATCGAGAAAAAGATCGTCAAGAAGAGATATTACCTGGACTTGCTTAATGAGGGATCCCGGAGAGGAGGGCTTGGACATGGCGATGGCTTTGAGCTTGTCTGCGGTAGTCTCGGCGGGGTGCTTGTGCTTCTTCGTACCATGAGCCTCGACGGTTTTGGCCGGAGCCATAGACATCACTTCGGCCGGTGCTCCAACGTCCATCAAGAAACTATCAAATAGAAATAAAATAAAAGAAACCATAATCACAAACCCAAAAGAAGAAAAGAGAGGGAGTTATAGGATCAGTCTCGGGGTTGCAAGACCGGGCCTTGGCCAGAATCAACACCATTGATGCGCTCACCTTTCCTTCTTTGGGAGAGAAGAACAATGGCAGAAGCAGGTCGGGGTTTTCTTGAAGAAATGAGGAACAAGATGAGGAAGAAGCGAGGGTTGGGTAGAGAGGAAGCTGAGAGAGAAGATTGAAAAGATGGTTGCTTCGTCCGTCCAACTTGCTGTTGGAAAGGAGGGGGTTTTGTGATTTGATGGCTCATTGGGCATTACTGCGGCGCTTCGATCGGGGTAGTCTACCGTCACTCTACTACAGAGTAATTTAGTGCATGGCTGGCGGACCCCGGTGCTGGCTGTCCCACACATCGACGAAAGTGAGTAATTGAGTGCATGGCTGGAGGAGGATCCGCACGGTAGAGCGTGTCCACTGTTTTCAGAAGAAAAAAATGATTACAGCAAGCGTTTCCACTCTTACGATGGAGGAGTGCGAAACACGACAGCCACTTGAACATACACAGTGCTCCTACTACTAGGCATGTGCAGTGGTTCATACGTCAGTACTACACAATCTTGTTGCTAGTGTAGTAAGATATGACGATAACAAATGATGTTGTGTCCATGTCAACTACTCCTATATGTAACATAGTACCACTTTTTCGACTGTCCGGTCGAGAATGAATGGTGAGATCAATGTTAACAGAACTAGGTCCACAGCGCACGGAGTGTACGGTGCTACAGTACTCCACGAAACATGAACCATATGAAGCACAAATAGTGTTAGGCAGGGTGTATGAAGGGTGCACTAGATGGGAGCAAAAGTTCCCTTCTCGACCCACTTTTGGGTATTTGGCAGAGTGCATGAAGGGTGCATGAGTCCACACTAGTAGGTTGACAAAAATACACGAAGAGGAAACAACTATATTGAGATGAGAATGCAACCAAACACACCCACACGCTTTGTGCTACAGTGACTGATCTGCACCGTCCGAGTTTGATCCAACGGTCATGTTGCGCCGAGACATGGACATGCCCATGCAGAGGGCGCCTAAACACCACCGAAGTCCCTCTGCTTCTAGAGGCGCACGACGTTGGTGATGCAGGGTGCAACCGCCTGCAGAGCCCGCTCCCGGTCGACGGGAGCCAGCTCATCAAAGGCGGCGTCCAATGGCATGAATGGATTCCGGTGACGGAGCCTTGAAAGGATTCGCCCGGCAACGGCAACGGCAGCCCGCAACCCCTCCTTGTCCAGCTCAGCCCCCACCATCGCGCGGAGACGGCTCAGGTCCTTGGATATATAGGTGAAGAAGGATACCAAGTCAGGAAGCTGCGGCTCGTTGAAGTCCACCGGGTGGTCGAACGGGTTTAGCCCGACGACCGGCATCGTCCCGCTGGCACGACGGTAGGCATCCCGTAGCCGCAACACGTGCGTGGCAACTTGGTTCACCAAGTGGATGAGGCGATCCTGGACCTCATCACGATTAGCCCGCTCGCGCTCCAGCCGGCTCCCCTGATGGCCTATCGTATCTCCCGCTTTCTGCAGCAACGCCGCCGATGCCTCGAGCATCTTTGTGGTGGACGCCTGCCGCTTTTGAAGCTCCGTGAACTCCCGCACATAACGGAGGATCATGGCACTCCTCTCCTCCTTGAGCTCACGGAGCTCCACGTCCTTGGCCCTGAGCTCCGCATCCTTGGCATGCAGCTCCTGTGTCAGGAGCCTCACCTCGGACTCCGTGATCTACTTCGCCGCCATGGCACCAGGTAGAAGCAATGGGGAGAGGAAGCAAAGGGGGTGAAATGGCTGAAAGGCAATGCAATCTACGGGAAGGCGGAGGGAGCGGGGAATCTTTTGGTTTTCACCATGGTAAAACACCAGTCGACGACTTCTCACATCAGGGAGCAGTGGGTACTGGCCGAGTCATCATGACTAATTGCTACCGCGCCTGCTCCCGTCAATCAAAAAATTAAAAATCCTGCCGCGCCTTCTCCCGTTAATCAAAAAATTAAAAATCCTGCCGCACCCAAACACCAGAGCAACGCCGCGGTGGATATTTAAATTTACCTGCCGGCAAGTAGATAAAAAAGGGGTGAAAAAACAATTGTGGCGGCGGCCTAGCTAATCGGTCGAACTAGCCCAACTAGCTAGCCACCGTGCTTCACTGATGTACTCGGCGGGAAAGGTGGTCTTTCGTGATTTGACGACTCATTTACTTGCTTCGGCACTATGACCGAGGAGGACCCAAAAAACATGCGGTAGGGCGTCCCACGTCAGGAAGAATATATCCGTGCACCACCCGGGAGGACCCTGAAACCGCGTGGTAGGGTGTGCCATGTCTCGGCACGGAGGAAAAATGTGCGTGTAAAAATATACTGTATCAGATGTAGTACCTATGGTTCGACCTCGGGACCCAGCCGGTCGGTTGAAAACACCCCACTAGCCACACAGCTTCATCATGCAAACGTGCCACAGAGGATAGATGTGGTTTGCTCCGTCTCGACCAGCCACAACGTCTCTTGTTCTAGGCGATTCTTCTATTTTCCAAGTTTTTTTAGTTGTAAGAACACCACGTCAAGCTAGCGCCGCTCTTCGTGTGTGCCCGTGCAAAGGTTAGATGATGGAGAGAAGAGAGATTGAGATCACAGACCTGGGACCCACCAGTAAGTGAGATAACGGTCATGCACGTGTTGACGAGGCACTCCCTCTACTCTACTCAACGCAAGTACTGTATAAAATCAAGTTATGGGACAAAGCCAACAACCGTTCATTTTTTTAGGCTATCGACTTACACTTTGTAGTCCAGATTGCCAGTTCGAATCTCGTCTTTCAGATTTGTTAGTTTTAGGTCCAAATTTGATTAATGACAAGTGGGACCCCCGTGTGTTGTTCCGATATTTCAGTGTAGGATGGTTTTCTTGAACAAACACTTTGTGCGGTTAGACAAGTAACGGCACGAGTTACACGTTTTTTGCAAGTTTATGAACAAAAATGATAGCGACATAGAATATCACATCGACCCCGCAGCTTAGATACTATGGTGATACGAGTTTTTACACCATTGGAAGTGAGATCCAATGGCTTGGGAGTAGTCTTTGTAATTATGCGCAATTTCCAAACTCTCCAAAGGTTTTTTTGCAAATAAAACATTCCGGCCTCGTGTGTGCCGCTGCATCTTCGATCCAACGGCTCCCCGGTGCTCATATTAGGTGCTCCCCGTAGCTTAATTACCCGCTACGGTGATTGGAGTAGTTGTGGGCCGAATGCTACGAAAATATAATCTAAACCGACCGGAATAAATGCCTACACAAATTAATCCAAGGTTGGAGTGCCCCTCGCAATGTAAATAGCTCCGGCTTTGCAAGGCATGGAGAGGTAGTAGGTTCAACGCGTGGAAGATACGGTGTGAGAAAGCGAGGTCAATCGAGAGACAAATAGATAGAGAGACAAAGTGAGTGTGGTCCGACATTCATTGAACAAATATATATGCTCTGGAGAGATATTGTCCGATTGAGCTTTTTGGCAAGGGTGAGGGCTATAAGATAGAGCTTGAGAGATGATCCAGTCACAGACGTGTAGATATATTTTGTGCGTGGGAGGAAGCAAGGTCAACCGATCACATAGGGTCGTCGTGCGATCGAAAGAGTGAGATGGGTTGGAGAGAGTGACGTAGATAGACGATGTGCGTGAGAGAGTATACAATGTGAATAGGTCGAATTGGGCTCAAACATGGTGATATAGCGTTTTTGTCCAAGAAAGAGAGAGGTCAATCGAGACATACGGAGAGAGAGAGAGAGAGATTGAGTGAGCGTGGCCCACCATGAGGTCGAAAGAGTGGTGGCGGCTTGGATGGACTGACCTAGATAGACAATCTGTGTGACAGAGTATAGAGTGTGTCGATCGAGGCCCGAACAGGGAGATATATCATTTGTGTGCGAAAGAAAACGAGGTTAAACGAGACTCAGATAAAGAGAGCAAGATTGAGCGAGTGTGGCCCGCCTTGCGGAAGAAAGAGTGACACAGTCTCGAGGGAGTGACCTAGATATACAACGTTCGTGTGTGCGCATGCACGAGAGGTTGGGGGCTAGATAGGCAATGCATGTATTTAGCGCGAGAGGGTGAGAGGGAGAGGGGGAGAGAGAGAGAGAGCTCGGCATGGGATGCAATGGCGGGTGTGTGAGGTAAATACATTTGGTAACAGAGTGGAAAAAGGGGTTGTGTAGTTGAGAGACTTAGAGATCGAAACATGGAGAGAAAGAATGAACGTGTGTTGGAAACCGATAGCTTCCTAAGGTGGTTAGGAGAGGAAGATTGACCGATACAGGAAGTATGCAGCGTTTGTGTGCGGGGGAGGGGGGGCTAAAAACAACATTTGAATGTACATAGTATGAGACTTAATATCGATGTTTCAATTCGGTGTACATTGTCAGATTTGAACCGAGGACCAGGCATATGGGTAATTATTTCGAATTCGTGCCATACTAAGTTTCAAAAAGTTGACATTGACTCAGTTTGTTGTGCTATTTTGTAGGTCATATGTTTGAATCCATCCAAAAGTTTTCTCACTACCATGGTGTTCATCATATACATATGAATTTGTATTAAAAGAGTAGCGTGGATACAGTGAAATGCGAAATCCACGTTAGAATTGGAGATCGCTATGTGACACACACTCTAATTCAAATAACTAACTATGTGACACACACTCTAATTCAAATAACTAATTATGTGACACACACTCTAATCCACGTTAGCGTGGGTACCGTTTCAATTTTTTTCAAATAACTCCTCATTAATTAATTTATAGTACTCCCTCTGTTCACTTTTATAAGACCTTGAAGACATTTCAGACAATGTGCAAAATAGTTCATTTTAAGTTGTCTGAAACGACTTACAAAAGTGAACAGATGGAGTATCTCGTTTCGAATGACTAATTATTGCAAGGAAAACACGGGCATGGTAATACATACAAATTCATTTGCAAATGAAAGAAGATTCTTTTGCATTCTCAAATGTAGGCGCACGAGGCAAACCAGGGTCGTGTCGGGGTGGACGCTGCTTCGGTACCTTAAAGGCAACTGCCTTTGGGTCACTGACATGTGGGCCAGCCACCTGTTGGGCCCATATGTCATGGACACAAAGGTAGGTGCCTTAAGGCACCAAAGCATAGTCCTGTCGGGGTGGTCGCATGTGCCGAACTGACGCGTAGCACCCAGCCACCCACCCCCTCCCCCCCCCAAAAAAAGGACGACGACAATATAAGTTCGTGCTTCCACGTTTCGGATTGAAATATCTGGCGGCCCCAATTCCAGCCCTGCAAAATCTCTCTTCTCCACCGTCCCCTTCCGCGCCCAGATTGCTCAAATCCCTAATTCGTCGCCAACCCTCAAATCGCCCCTCGTCTCGTCTCTTTCCCCACCGTTCCCCACCTCTGTGCCGGACGACGACGACGAAGACGAGGTCATGCTTCACCACCGCACCGGAGCTATCTCATCTATGCCCTCGTCCACCGCACCGGGTGGTCCACCGACAACGTTGGCCGCCGCAACCGACGTGCCTCACAGACACCGAGTTCCACCGCATCAGGTGTGCTTCACCGACGCTGTCTCCCAGCTCATCGGGGCTACTTCACCGAGCACATCGTCGCACCTTCGCCCCCCGAGGCCGTTGGGGCTTCACCAACGGTCTCGTCCACCGCATAGTAGCGCTCCGCTGTCACTCAAGATCTGCATCCGTGCACGGCCAGCCAACGCCAGCGCATCACCCTCAACGACTCTAAAGTGACCCGCACTCTAGCTAGGCGAGCATGCCCAAACGCCGGCCCGAACTAGGTATCCACACATCACTCCCTTGTGCACTGTTCCGATGATGTTTGGATATCCTTTCACTGCTCTCTTAGCTTACACGCCTATGCAACTCTGACCTTAACTCTTATTTCTTCTGGAGATATCTTCTGAAACAAGCAAATCAATATTTTAGCGAAGCATGACGGCGCTACGGGATCTGGTACACATCCTGCACACCCGTATAACCTTGTAAGTATCTGTCCTCTGGTACAACATCAAGGTCGATTCCTCTTATTTGATCAACCATTCGTCGTGTCAAAAATGCAGAGGGGGATGCAAGGAGCACAAGGCCTGCACATCCAAGCAAGTGCTAACATGGACTTGTACATGGAACACCCCAAGCACAAGCAGAGCTGCAGTGAGCCTATACAACGAGCTAGCGTAAGTCCCTGCATTTCATTTAATTCGTACTGGCATTCGTGTATGATTTGTGTGTAGTGGCTAATCCACAAATTCAAGTTACCAGGGGCAAACATTTAACTTAAAAAATACGAAGGCACTTGCACTCCGAAAATCAACATAACTTGAGAAATGTGAAGCTACATGCACTTTGAAAACCAGCTAATGATCCAAAGTAGTTCAGACTATAAACACTAAATGATGTAAGCACCAAAAAACACAAAATGCAACATGTTGTACAAGGACTACAAACATGGTCTGTACCTGCTTGAATTATTCGTTCTCTGGCTGAAAATATCGAAGTGTAATTGCACGTATAACCAGTGCGCAAACTGCATATCAATATATCTATCCTGCACAAGTATGCCAATAGTTTCAAACAACAGATAAGAAAAGTATTTATGCTATGTTGTCATGATACGGGGACTTTCTGGTAGATGGCCTCGATGTTTCCTCAAGCTATGAAAATGCACTATAATTTGCTTGTCATCAATGCCTGCAAATCTCTATCTCTCTCAACATAGTAGATCATCATTAGACACTAAATCCTTCAATGAGCTTGCAAAATGCTTGCATTAGATCCCTCATTAGACACTATATGTTCATCACCAGGAGCATGTAATTGCATCAAATTCTTCATTAGCAATATGTTTATTAGACACTTCAGGCTTAAGAACAACATGAGCTTGTATGTTTGCACCGGAAACTTGATTAGATACATCAGATTCAGTCAGTTCAGTATTGATTGGGGGAGTTATAAAATAAGTAGAAATTGGTTTCATTTTCTCATAGATTCCTTACATACAAGCAGTTTTACAACACCGTCAGGTTTAACTATTGGCCAGAAATTGAAGAGTTGAATTAGATATAATCAGGGATGTGATGTACCTGCTCGTTGCGCATGCTACTCTTGCAAGCAGCGACTGTCCGTTTGCGCAAGCTCGATCCCATGCCCGTGCTGTCGCCGCTGCCTCCCACGCAGGCTACACCCAGGGTTGGATCTTCATCTTCTTGTACATCTGTTCGCTTGAAGCCCGGCGACCGCCCTCCAACAAGGGCGCGAGGAAGTGTTGTGTCGGTCTGTCCAGCGGCGGCTAGGTTAGGAGCGAACCAGACTAGAGGCTGGAGCGAATGAACTGGGATTTTTCCTGATGTCGATCGATATGGGAGGCACTCGTTTGGGCCGCGAGACTGCTATAGGTCCTACCTTGCACTTATGTTATTGGCCCATCCAAATTGAAATATTTTTCTTCATTTTTTACATTGCCTGCTCGTGCGTTGGGACGAACAAAACTAGCATGGGCCAACCTGGACGACTCCAACTAGGTGCACACTTTCCAGCCACCTGAGGCGGCTGCCCATAGTATCCCCTATGGTGGCGTCGCCCGTTTTTGCGTGTATGATTGGATAGTGAAAAATATTCCAGTGGCGCTTTTGATTTACCCACTGAATGGTTGAATTGCTTGTTTCTATGAACTGAGTTCGCCAATAATGTGAAGGATGCTAGTCTTTTCATCCTATTGTAGATTTCTTAGATCTCAATATGCCAAAAGTAATCACATGAAATATACAGTAAAAGCCAGTGTGATGTGTTTGGCTACAACTAGTCTGACTACATGTCCTCATATAACATATCAAGGACGCACCATCTTACCAGATTAACCATTCAACTTACCCATGCAGTGTGGGAAGAAAGAAGTATTGGGACTGCGTATCCAAGCAATTGATGTCATGGACTCCTTCGTACAACCTTGTAAGCGAAAAAGAAGTTGCAGTGTGCCTGTACAAAGAACTAGCGTAAGTTCAGTTACCTGCTTCTCGGAATTTTAGTTAGCCACTTATTGCAAAATTGTTCAATTACGTTGCTTGGCTTAATTTAGTTTGCTACTGATTACATAATGGCACAACCTGTTAATCATATTGTAGACTACGCCTATCTATGTGTTTGATACTTACTGTTAAGAATTACCTATTTGCCTTAACTTAAATATCTACTTGTTTGTTTAACTGCTTTGTTGCTGCAAGAGCGGGTTACAATGATGTTAATAACTACTTTTCAGCATCCAATTGAAACTCTTTAATTCCTTGTTTGTTTAATTGGTTTGCTGTTATAACTCCTAGTTGAGATGTTTTGCTAACTTCAACTTTTCTGAATCCAATCGGAACTTTAATGGCAAAACAGGTTAGCCCAAGATCAAAGAGCGAGGTCCCCATGGACGTTGCATCATCCCACAGCAGTGGCACCGGCCCAATCGTGCATTATGAATTGCCAACTGCTGATGCTCTAGAGGCTAAACTAGTGGTAGAAACAGATTCTGCTTCTGCACTTAGAGATGAAGTTGACATGTTGAGGAAGCAAACAGCACAATCACAAGCAGTACTCAAGACAACCATTAAATATTTGGTGGATTTCAAAAAGAAGCAAGCTGAGACTGACCAGATTGTTAAGGTCCTGAAGGAAAAAGGAAATTAAATTCCTACTTGGTAAATCATAGGTGAAATGTTATTTCCATAGTTGAATAACCTTTGTGTTGTGTGTTCATGTAATCAATCAAACCATTTGTTTTAGAGATCATGTAATAATTGTTTTTTTTGTTTTTCGTTTGTAATTTTATTTGAGCACAAGTCTGTATTAATTGATAAGACTCGGAGACATTTCATTTGGATTGCTGTGCCAGACCTACAAATATGCCAATCGGGGTGAATGTGCATTCAGCAATAGTAGTATAGATGGACCATAAGTGGCATGCATCGGAAAGGGCCAAGATGCTGGCTAAAAAGAGGATGTTGTTGTAGCCAAAAAAAAGTACAACGGCCTAGCTTATGTATGTTAGTTGATATTATTGATCCATATACTCTATAAGTGTTTATATGTCTGTTAGTTCCGTACATTCTTGGTTGATTGACTCGGTATTTGAATCTTGATATATCGCTTATGTACATATCTAAATGGGAGTACACATTATGCTGCGTGTGACATTTGAGTTGGACATGAAGTGTTCCAAATATTCGAATTCACCTTAAGCTGGATTCTAGTTTCTGAATTTGAGTATCGGCATTTGTAAACCATATTCATATATGACAATGGAATACATCTTTGTCGTCCTTTTGAAGATATATAAAAACACATAGAATGATTTATAAAGATTCATATAGGAATAAAAAATGGATTCGAATTTAGTTGCCAGGGTAAACGTGGATGCTTATTGTCCCAAAATTCGAAAGAAACAGCAAAATGTCCACTCCCACATCGGCTGCCCAAAGCCAAGTGTTTGGGAGATGGAAATTACTGTCTACCCATTACACAAACAATACATCGGCCCGATTTCCACTGCTCTAAATAGGGGTAGGTTAGTAACTTCAACTAGACATGACACGACCGCCTCTGAGCCCATTCCGACACCGTGGGCGTCAAACATGGGCAGCAAAACTCATTTGATTCAAACTTGTCCGAAAGACCTCTGTTTCTCCCTCCATTCCCCATTCATACACGGTGGGCAGCAAAACACCCTCTCCTCGTCTGAAATAGACGTTGGCTAATATTTTAAATCGGGGCAGATGTGTAACTTCCATCAGATGTGACACAACCGCCCTACCTGTCAGCCCCGTTCATACACCGTGGGCGCCAACCGTGGACGGCAAAACACCCTCTCCTCGCCCAAAATCGGTGTAGGCTAATATTTTATATAGGGGCAGATGTGTAACTTCCATCAGACATGACACAATCGCCCTACCTGTCAGCCCCGTTCATACACCATGGGCGCCAACCGTGGGCGGCAAAACACCCTCTCCTCGCCCGAAATAGTTACCGGCAAATATTTGGGAGATGCGAGATTACCGTCCTATCCCCAACCGACGAGACGTCCAAATTTGAAACAGGGGATAAGTTCGTAACTTTCCCATATTTCAGACAGGCGCGTCCCAAAAACATGGTTCCCCGTACCTCTCCCTCCATTTTCCCATTCATACACCGTCCGCGCTAGAACACCACATTCCCACACCAGCCTCCGTCCGCCACCCCATCCATCGCCGCTGTCCTCCACCACATCCATCGCCACCGTCATCCACCATGCCGGAGCACCTACCAAGACCGCGTCGTCCACCGCTAGAGATCGACGTTTCTCATCCACGGCGACGGACCAATAGCCTTGCATCGCGTCCTCTCGCTTCATCGGCGCCGTCATCCTCTTTGCCGGGGCCGCTCACACGACCTTCTCTTCCACCGCAACGGGACTTATCCCCCGATGCACCCATCTACCATCGCAGATCTGCTTCAACGCCACCGACAGCCAACGCACCCCCGATGCCTACACGGCGCCGCAAGAGAGGTGGTACTTCATATCTCCTCAACTTTTTGATCTCAACTAGAAAATAGATCTTAACTTGGTTACTCTACTTTCTTTTCAGCTCTTAGAATTTAGTTCTTAGTTTGAAGCAAACAATGGATGCTAAATATCATTTCTCCGGTTTGCAGCTTCAAATCTACGAAAACTGTTAGCAGAAGAATATTCATTCTCAAGGGACCACAGAATCTCGCAACTATACTGCACACTGCATTGCTCTTGTGAGTACCTCTTGCCCTGTATGACCATACTTACTTTCATAGCTGTTTGATTATGTAGCATCACTGCACATGTTAGCCTCGTAATCGTCCATTTGGTGGACATTATAAGATCCTTATGGACTCTTACATAAATTTAGAATCAACCCAATGCTTTTGATGAGGTCTAGCTCTGCAGTCCTCTTGTAAGGACTGAACGTGGTCTATCACTGTGCTTACATTAACAGCTACTCCCTCCGTCCCATAATATAAGAACGTTTTGTATAGTACACCAGTGTTCAAAACACTCTTGTATTATGGGAAGAGGGATTGGTTCGTTTTATAGCATTCTGCATCTTATCTCCCTCGCCCACCATTTACTAAAAAAGATCAGATCTATATTTAATCTTAGCAACAAGTAGAATACACAAACAATGCCAGTGCAGAAGTGTAGCCCATTGCTCTTGTCAGTACATTTTGTCCTGTAACGCTTGTACTTCCAGGGATTGGTAGTTGATTATGTAGCATCAATCTACATCTTATCTTCATTATCCTCTATCCCTTCTAGTATTATCATATCTATAATTACTCTCTACAAAATGTAGAGTACATGCAATGCTTATGAAGAAGATTTTGTGCTGAAATTCTTGAGTTATCCTTCCCTTGCCATGGAGAAGGGCATTATAAAGCCGGTGTTAACTGTTAATGTAAGTCAGTCCTTCTAAAGCCTGTATCCTCAACTGTTGTTCAATTTGCTCATACTCCCTATCATTTACTGCTGTTTAGTTTGTTGTTTCTACCAAAATGCATGTTCGTAAGAACCGTAAGTTCTAAGTTTTACTGGTAAAACCAAATTCCTTATTCATACCATGCACATTACTTAATACTCCCTATATGTATGCTTGTTTTTTGGATCTATAATCCAGTGTGTGGTGAAGTAGCCCACGTTTGCACCTTGTCATCTCCTGTTTTATCTTACTGATGTGGCTGATGATATGAACAGCATGCCATGCACATTATCCAAAATAGATACAATGATTTTATTTGCCCTTCATCTATGCTTGTTATGTTGACATGGTAATCCAGTAGTGTGGTGAAGCTCCCCGCATTATGAACAATGCCAAATTATGCTATTGATATTTTGAACATACTCTTTATTTTCTAATTTGAAATTGGATAGAATTGATAGAACAGTTATCATCTTTGTTTATACACGTGCAAAACCTGTCATCTCTCTGCTTTGTTTCAGGGTGATATGCCTGATGGCATGCACAAGTCTGCCGAAGGATGTGAGACAAACCCAACATATATTGCAGCAAAGAAGGCAAAACATCTTGAAGATAACGAGACAACCCCAAAGTCTTGTCTTGATGCAGTGTTCAAGTTACTTGAGACTAATAGTCAGACAAGCTCACAGAATTCGTTGTCTGAATTAGTTTGACTTCTTCAGTCCCAAGTTCTAGCAGAAAGGCATTCTGCAGCTCAACTTCGACTTGAAGTCCTATCTCTAAGAAAGATTGCGGAGAACACCAATGAGAACCTCATCGCTAAACAGCTACACCTGGAAGCTATGACCGACATGCTAGGCCGGTCTCACAGCCTTGCTCAGCAGCTTGCGTGGCAGTTCCCCCGCAAGGCTAACCTTTCTTGAACTGTCTTGGAAGTGGTCTCGGTTCAGTATTATTTTGTTACGCTGCAATGGTGCCCAGTTTTTGTAATCTGCTTCTTCGTTGCGCTTTATGATCACTGGTGGCGAACTTTGATGCCCAGTGGATATAATATACCTTAAATCCTTTATTGTGTAGTGTAGGTTTATTCTTAGTTACTATGCTGTAATTTCTTTATTGTATAGAGTAGGTTTGTTCTTAATTCCTACTAGTTATGCAGCAGCCCGAAATGAACCCCGGCCATGATTGTGAGAATCAAATCACGTGCTTTTAATAGGCCAAAATTGTCTGGGTCCTTGTTTGGCCCAATCAGATATCGGCTGCGAGTAGGCCGGATACAAACTGGGCCATAGTTAGGCCCAACTATATGACGGGCTTTTAATAGGCCGAAATTAATATAGGGCCGAAATGTTAAACGGGCCCTTAACAGGCCAAAACTAATATCAGGCCGAATTACTAAGTGGGCCTTTAGCAAGTGGGCCCAAAAGCATAGTGTCCAGTTGACAGGCCGAATCTGATATGGGCCATAATTGAGCCCAAAGCCTCGTAAAGGGCCGGACCTGATCTGGGCCGTAATTTGGCCCAGAACGTGGTAGGCTTTTAACGGGCCGGGTCTCATATGGGCCACTATTAGGCCCGGAGCATGGCGGGCCATTAATGAACCGGATCAAATATGGGCCCGCATTTGGCCCAAAACATGGCAGCCAGTTAATGGGCCGACCTACTAGGGTCCTCAAAATCTTGTGGGCCTACAGCTGGGCCGGCCCATTAATGTCGGTGAAATCTTGTGGGCCTTTAGCTGGGCCGGCCCATTATGACCCGCAAGAATCTTGTGGGCCTTTACCTGGGCCGGCCCATTATGGCACACAAAAATCTTGTGGGCCTTTACCTGGGCCGTGATGCGGAGCATCCCACGTTCATCCCCATGTACACTCCGACTACTCTCCAAACCCCAAGTGGACATATGACGAGACCTCGAACATACGCCATTGGACACAAGGTGAACTCGCTCCTCTCCGAACCATCACTTTCTACATGTGAGATATGGCTACTACCTCCAGCGTGTGTTCTATGCATGATCAGGTACTTGGAGGAAAGCCACGAAGCCACCACATCCAACGGAACAGCTACCGAGGACGCCAAGTACAAGGACCTAGAGAAGAAGCTGCACGAAGCTACAACCACCAGACAACCGGCCTAGCCCAGACGTCCCGTCCCTGAGGACCCGAGCCGAATCTACGGACGATCGGAGACACCGGACGCCTGACACTCTCCAGCACCCGGACGAATGACGCCGACTAGACGTCCGACACCACCTGTCCAGAGCCAAAACACCGGACGTCCGACATGCAATGGATGACCGGACCCTCGCGAGCCACCGAACGTCCGGTACCTGTCGGACGGCTGACGCCTGTGCGCCCGCCCGTGTGTTGGGCCGAAACCACTTACCCTTTCATTCGCCTAGACTATATATACTCCTCCACCTCCTCCTAGTTAGGGTTAGCGTTGTTTTAGCTCATACTTAGCGACAGAGCTATGCTCATCCATATCAGATCTCCTCCGTGCGAGAGACTGCGGCCTCTTCAGAGAAGATCCCTTTGGATTCAAGCCCCCTTTCTAAGGGAAGATCCCCCCGTGGATACAAGACCTCCTCACGGAGAAGACCGGCTACCCTTGTATCGTCCTTAGTTGTCCGTGGATCGTATATCTTCTCTTATGTATTCGAGGATCTAGCGCATGTGTGATCATTCTTGTTGGTTTGAGTGTTCTCTTGTGTTCCCCTTGTGAATTTCCCCTCGTTTCCCTCCTCGTGTTCTTCGTGTTCATCGCGGGATCCGCTCCTTTCGTGAAAGATCGGCCTATAGGGTTCCTACCCTACATCATCTTGGATCAGAGCCAGCTTGTCTCTTGATACCATCATCTTGGTATCATGACCCACGTTGATCATGATTTCGGAGCCTCCCCCACCGTTTTCTAGCCTTCTTTTGCTTGATTTCGTCCTAAATTCGAAAATCCCCACCATAAATAGCCCCAATTTTTTTTGTGATTTGTTGGTTTGATGATGTTTTATTGATTTTGATCCATGGATTTGCTTGGCTTCAAGTGGATCTAGCATCTCCCCAAGTTTCCCCATCTTTCATCCATGAAATCTCATCAATTTTCACCCCAAAATCCCAAATTCCGCCCAAAATCGCGTCCCGAAACTCGCATCTCTCGTTGACCCAGACCCACCGGACAATCGTCACTTTACCGGACGACCGGAACCCCTAACCCGAGCTAAAATTAGCGGATTTCTGACCCGACCGGACGTCCGGCGACCGGACATCCGTCCATTTCCGGACGTCCGCTACCTGTAGATATCAATTTTTCTCAAATTTTGTTTCGGCCATAACTAATTCATCCAGAGTCCGATTTTGACGTTCTTTAGCTCGTTGAAAATCTCTTGACATCCCCCTTCCCACAAAAATACCACCATCACCATTTGACTCCATTAATTTTGACAATTTTGGCATCTTTGCCTAGGGCTTCCACCACATCATCCGCTACACCACCACCGACTTCCGCAACCTAACCAATTTTGTTCCCCATCAAATTAGTGGTTGCTTGAGGAGTGATTTGAGTCTCCTAAGGTGTCTAGGCTACTTAGGGACGGTTGCTTCTTCATCAACCACCACCACCACCATAACTTCCGCATAACCTTGCCCACCATACACTCCCGCCACCTCAACTTAACCCAATTTTGTTGGTGTTGTGAGTTGTGTCTCCTAAGGTGTTTCGGCTACTTAGGGACCGGGCTTTCAACTCCGACACCGTGTATAGTCCACCACCATAACCTCCACTTCCGCATTGCCTAGTGCAACACCACCGCATTCCGCTACCACCATTTGACATTTGAGATTTCGAGTTCGCGGTTTTTCCGTTTCCTAAGGTGTTTCGGCTACTTAGGGACGAGTCACCATCATCTTGGTATCTCCATCAAGATCACCGCCACTCATCATCACCATGGACGGTAACCTCCATATCATCTTGGTATCGTGGTATCCCTCCATTGTATATTCACTTGCCATTGCATTGATAACCCCTAGCCCATTTTGCGTCACTTGCCTATCGAGACTAGCCATTTGAGTATTGCCGGCAACGTTACTTGTGCACATTAGTGATCTACACCATACATTGCATACATACCATATCATATTGGTATCATATCATCTTGTGTGCCTCAAGTTTGTTCCCGCATATACACAATTACTATCTTGGTTTGTGCATTTCGCAAAGTGGATATAAAAAAGAATAAGCTTTTAAGCAAAGAAAAAGAGTGAACAAAGAGGTTGTAAGCAAGTACCATAGCATCTTACCAGATTGTCATATCCGATCATCTTGGATCAAACACCGGGAACCATACATACATAACATACTTGGGATAGAAAGTTTATCCATTTTGCATCTTATAGGTTGTGCACAAGTGTCGTATCCGCCTATAGAGCAATCGTGCTAGTGTCTCTCTTGAGTTGTCCAACACGAGCGTTTTCCGTGGATTCCACATTTTGTGCTCATCCTTGGTTGGCACGACCCCATTTATCTATCCGTGTGTGTGTTTCCATGTGCCACATATTGCTATTGGTCTACTTGTTTCACTTGCGAATTTCTGAATCTCTTTCAACATTATTGACTCTTTTTAACATTTTACATCAAATTTTTGTGCCACTATCCTCACCAAGCTCCACCATAAGCCTTGCTTGTGTAGGTGTGAGAAACCAACAATAATTGGTACCAATTATGCTATTTCCTTGTCCACATTGGAGTGATCATTGATCCACCTTCAACTTCGGTCAAGGTACATTTGGTATTCGTTCTTCTCTTTCTCCACTCATATTGGCTCGAATCTTGTGATGGATTGGCAAGGCATTTCATCTCCGGTCTTCGACAACGACGACGGCGTGAACAACTACATCACCAAAGCGTCAATCTTCGATCTACAACGAAACATGCAAGGCGCACAATCAAGATTGCGAGAGCGCATCGAGAACATCTCCATCGACATTCGTCACTCTGAAGCAAGGAAAAGGGACTACATCGACAACAAGCTTTCCTCACATAAAGAGGAGTAAGATGCAAGGATGGAGGAGATTAGAGCCTTGATCAAGTCTTCTTCCCCTTCGTCATCTTCAAGGCGGCGACGTTCAAGCCACAAGTCTTTGGAGCGCCCAAGCGATGCAAGCGCAAGTCGTCCACATCTCCATGGCGACCATCATCACGTTCGTGATCCACATCGTCATGAAGGGCAAGTCACCTTCAAGCATCATGTGTACGACGACGACGAACAACATCTACTACGAGCTCAAGTGCGACAATGACACCATCATCATGAAGATGCTCAACAAGCACAAATGCACAAGTCCCAACAAGCCCTACTTCACGCCAAGTCCAAGCTTCATGAGCACAAGAGAAGACCGCGAGACGAGCACCAACAAGACGGAGCTACGGCTACACCAACCACTTCGGCATCAAGGCATCTTCGCCTTTAAATGTACGACATCTTCGCCTACTTCCCATGAGTTCGCCTACATCGACATCTTCAACAACAAGGCGACCACCTACGAGCGAGGGCGACACTTCCATCTTCGGCAGCCCCTCAAGGAAGATGGCCGAGCATGGGAAATTCCCTTCGGTCATGGAGACGAGCTACGAGGTGCCACATCATATGGGCCTCCAACAACAAGACAGCGACAAGAAGGTCGAGCAAGGGCCATCCCCTTCGACCATGGCAACGAGCATGAACCTCTTCAACAACATGAAGACAGCGCCCATATTGGACTCATACTCCGATTCAAGCTACGAGACCGCTCATGAGACCTTATCTTTGGTCTTCGAGGAGAGTGATGATGTGCCATCTTCGGCCTTCATCCACGGCTACGACGACGACATGATTGAGCATGGAGACATTTGCACCAACATCTCTCCGACAACGACATGTGACGAGATGCCCCAATTGCCATGTGAGGAGAGCCACCACCACATGAGTGACATGAGTGACTCCACCACACGTGACATTGAGAGCATTTCCTATGAGAGGATGAGTGTGACCACCACTAGCCCCACACTTGAGAGCTTGCCACAAATCCTATGTGAGGTTGAGAGCCATTTGAGTGACTCCACCAACCATACGAGTGAGAGCATCCAAGAGGGAGTGAGTGAGCCACAACACTTAGTGAGTGAGGTAGTTGAGACGGCATGTGAGGCCACTTTGATTTCTAACGACTTAACCTCTACCCCTAGTGTGTTTTCTTCTTTGGTGCTAGGTCTCCTACATGACGACACGCCTATCCTCGACGAGTCCATACCTCCAATGGAGACAACGATGGCCATGGTGGAAGAAGATGCACCCCCACATGGTTCCATCAAGATGAAGATGACCACGACTTGGTCTTCGACACCTCACCTACAACACATGAGTGATGCTCCATAGGTAACATAGGTGATGGTGCTTCTCTTGTCCCACTTGTGGACTATTTCGCGAATGATTGCTTGCATGATGTTGATCCACCTATTACCATGCTTCATGCTAGTGTGACTTCTTCATGTCATGACTCACCTATTTATGATAAATATGATGATGAGCATGTTGATTTGCCTAGTTGTGATGCTATGCTCCATAGGATATCATGTGAAAATTCTATTGGTCACATCATGTTTGAGAATCCATTAACCTTGTCATATGCTATGAGTGTGATATCCCATATTGCATTATTCCAATCTCAACATAGTGACTATGCATGCCCCATTACAATAAATCCCATTTGCACTTATGGCATAGATGACGCGATGATGGTCATTGGCTTTTGTTTTTCATGTGATGATATTGCCATGCTTCCTTTACATGATTTGCACAATTCATCTACTATGCCATGCCATGATCACATTGTACCAAATATGCTTTGTTTTGGATGTTGTCATAATTTTTTGCACCATATGCATTCCATGAATAACAATGCTCTACATATTTCTTGTGATGCATTACACACTTTGAGTCTCCATTATGCTATACATAACAACAAACCTATCATGATGGATGACATGTTTCTATATCAGTCATCTCATTTATTCGAGCATTGGATATTTTGTGCTAACCAACACAAGCACATGCGCATCATGATGGATGATGTGTACATCTACCACGCACACACAATTTTCCCTTTGTCTTTGTTTTGTGTAGGTACTCCCGTATACTCGTCAACCTCTCAATCCCAAGAGTTGATGAAACGAGCTCTTGAGAGCAAAGACGACTTGGGATCCTGTGAACTATCCTTCCCACCGTTCTCTTTGCGCAACGCCTATGCGCATCTCTCTCACTTGGCTCTCACACGGCTATGTGTTATATACCGCTTGTCGCTTCATGCTCATTTTCCCGTGTTCACTTTGCATGCTATGCTTGCTTCTATGCCTTTGCCATGCAATTGTGACCCTTGCTTGCATCTACCCATGATTCACAATTATGTTACTCCTATGTGTATCTGCATGCTTGGTGGAGATCCTTGTTGCTATTGCCATGTTTATCATGTGCCCCATGCTATTGATGTTATTTTCCTCATATCTTGCCTTCATGCTTGTGATATATCTTATGCATTATTCATGACCACTATTTGCACACATGACATACTTGACATGATTCCTTCTAGTACGCTGCATCTTCGCACTACTAGCTTGCTTGCCTTGATTCACATGATTGCTTGATTTGTCGCATCACCCATGTTCCATTCTTACTTGCTTTCTTGGGTTGACGACGTATCTGTTCATGCCTCTCACATGATATATTTTGTTCATTGCCGCCTGCCTCCAATTGTTGCATCTATGCTTATTGTTCGTGGAGACTTGGACACCTTGCTTGTGATGCATGCTTGCTTGATTACACCTATTGTATTTGGTTGTTCTCGCGTCATATGCCTCCATACTATGAAATGCTCCCTTGACATTTCTTATGATGAGCATGATGCATCCACTTGTTGGGTATTTTACCGCACGAATGATAGGTTTTCGCTAACCTCATTTGTTTTTCCGAGTGTTTGTCATGTTCTTTCATGTTGAAGGATTCACAAGGCGATACCATCATGACACAATTTGGTCATGTGGAGGCATACACGATGTGCAACACCAACATTTGCGAGAATCTCCTAAAGGTGAACTCCCTCCGTTTGAGCCATCCTCAAATATGCATATTGGATGGGTCACTCTTTCATTGTTGTTTCCTTCTTCTTGTCTACATGTTACATCTATTGGATGGAGGACCGACATTGGAGATGGAACCCATGGACCTTCAAGTTGAGGAGCATTCAGATTTATTGGACGCACCTTCGAACCTCCACTCATGCCACGACATCGAGCATTGGTATACCAACACCTCCATATTTGTTGATTGTGTTCACACATGTCATGCTCGATGGACATATCATACACATGACAAATTTACATCTTATGCATGGATTGACTCACATCATGATTGCCTTGTTGCATCTTGTATTCCCATGTCATCCATGATATGTGAGCTTATGCATTTTCTTAGCAAATTTGTTGTGATCTTTCTTGATGGCATATTCATACATCATGATCATATTGCCTACCATCAATTGCATGATAACATAATCATATTGAGCATCCATTGCCATATTCATGCTATAGATAAACCGTCTCACTATGACATCATTTTATACCGTGGTTGCATTGATCATATTTACAACACATTTGTGTGCATAGTGATTACATTTCCTCCCATGAATTCTTTGCATCTCATTCTAGTTCATCTTGATAAGCTTCATGCGGTTTGTCACAACCAATCTTGTCGCACGGACTCATTCTTACATGATGGACACTTTGTGTGCACTAACCGTTGTATTTCCGAGTGTTGCTTGTGTTTTCTCTTTTTGCATGTCTATCACTCCGGCGACACCTTGGACTACTTGGATTGCGCCATGTCCTCAACTTTGACAAACTACAAGTCTGTCTACGACAATCGTTTCCATGGTGATGAGGATCACGATCCGAGGTTGGATCTTTCCCAAGGGAGGGGAGATGATGCGGGGCATCCCATGTTCATCCTCATGTACACTCCGACTACTCTCCAAACCCCAAGTTGACATATGACGAGACCTCAAACATACGCCATTGGACACAAGGTGAACTCGCTCCTCTCCGAACAATCACTTTCTACATGTGAGATATGGCTACTACCTCCAATGTGTGTTCTATGCATGATCAGGTACTTGGAGGAAAGCCACGAAGCCACCACATCCAACGGAACAGCTAGCGAGGACGCCAAGTACAAGGACCCAGAGAAGAAGCTGCACGAAGCTACAGCCACCGGACGACCGACCCAGCCCGGACGTCCGGTCCCTAAGGACCCGAGCCGAATCTACGGACGACCGGAGACACCGGACGTCCGACACTCTCCAGCGCCCAGACGACCGACACCGACCGGACGTCCGACACCACCTGTCCAGAGCCAAAACGCCGAACATCCGACATGCAACGACAACCGGACCCTCGCGAGCCACCGGACGTCCGGTACCTGTCGGACGTCCGACGCCTGTGCGCCCGCCCGTGTGTTGGGCCGAAACCACTTACCCTTTCATTCGCCTAGACTATATATACTCCTCCACCTCCTCCTAGTTAGGGTTAGCGTTGGTTTAGCTCATACTTAGAGATAGAGCTACGCTCATCCATATCAGATCTCCTCCGTGCGAGAGACTGTGGCCTCTTCGGAGAAAATCCCTTTGGATTCAAGCCCCCTTTCTAAGGGAAGATCCTCCCATGGATTCAAGACCTCCTCATAGAGAAGACCGGCTACCCTTGTATCGTCCTTTGTTGTCCCTGGATCGTGTATCTTCTCTTATGTATTCGAGGATCTAGCGCATGTGTTATCATTCTTGTTGGTTTGAGTGTTCTCTTGTGTTCCCCTTGTGATTTTCCCCTCGTTTGCCTCCTCGCGTTCTTCATGTTCATCGCGGGATCCGCTCCTTTCGTGAAAGATCGGCCTATAGGGTGCCTACCCTACATCAGGCCGACCCATTATGGCCCGCAAAATCTTGTGGGCCTTTAGCTAGGCCAGCCCATTATGGTCCGCAAAATATCATGGGCCTTTAGCTGGGCCGGCCCATTATGGTCCGCAAAATCTTGTGGGCCTTTAGTTGGGCCTGCCCATTTAAACTTGTTGGGCCGTGCCATGTGTCGACGTATCATAGGTGCCTTCTGTCCAGTCAGTGGATGACATCTGTCCCGACGATGAGCCGACACATGTTTCCTCTAGCCAATGATGATTTTACACGTGGAAAATCCCCATTGGTCGGGGCTGTTAACAGGTTATCGGATCCAAAACCCGACCCGATAGCTCAACGCGTTCTGTTACGGTGGATGCCACGTGTCGGTCACCCTTGATGAAAGCACTTCTGTGACGCGCGATTTATCGTCATGGAACTGGACACTTCCGTGATAATAATTTTGGTAATGTCATGGAACACTTCTACAACAGCACAGGTATGACTATCTTGATTCTGTCATAAATTTGTCATGGATGTACATGCATGACAAAAAAGCGACCTACTGTGACAAACACATATCATCACGGAAGTGTATTTTTTTGTAGTGACTGGTGTTGTTGTCAGCCTGGTCTTTAGCTCATTGAAGCTTTTCTCACAGTCCTCAGTTCATTCAAACTTCCTGTCTTTCTTGAGGAGCTCTGTCATTGGCTTGGCAATCTTAGAGAAACCTTTGGTGAAGTGGCAGTAGTATCCGGCTAATCCAAGGAAACTCCGGATCTCGAATACTATCGTGGGTGCCGTCCAATCAAGCATGTCCTTCACCTTACTTGGATCCACTTGCCCTAAAAATCCAACTTCCTTGAGCCAAAACTCACATTTGTTGAACTTCACATATAGCTGATGGTCACGAAGCCTTTGCAAAACTGATCTGAGGTGTTCCTTGTGTTCTTCTTCACCCTTTGAGTAGATGAAGATATCATCGATGAAGACCACCACAAAGTTATCCAAGAAATCCATGAATACCTTGTTCATCATATGCATGACGAAGGCAGGGGCATTGGTGAGACCTAATGACATGAATGTATATTCGTAAAGACCGTATCGAGTAGTGAACACGGTCTTAGGAATATCTTCCTTCTTGATTTTGAGCTGGTGGTACACTGTCCTGAAATCAATCATGGAGAATACTTTTGCCCCACTGAGTTGATCAAACAAATCATCAATCCTTGGTAGTGGATATTTGTTCTTGATAGTGACATCATTCAGCTGACGGTAGTCCACACACATTCGAAGACTCTCATCTTTCTTGTCCACAAATATAGCGGGTGATCCCCATGGGGAAGAGCTTGGACGGATGTATCATTTATGGAGCATCTCATCAAGTTGTTTCTTTAATTCCACTAACTCTGACAAAGGCATACGATAATACTTCTTGTACAATGGTGTGGTTCCTGGCACAAGATCAATCGCAAACTCAAGCTCCCGGTCTGGCAGCATTCCTAGCAATTCCTCAGGGAATACATCTGGAAACTCACTAACCACAGGAATTAATTCCAATTCTTCAGCTACAGTGGTGAAGAACATTTCTTTCTTGCGTATGCTTCTACGGGCATAGAATTTTGTGGTTCGACCTTCCTGACGTTTCAAGGTGACTTCTCTGCTCCCACAGTTGATGCATACTTGGTATTGGGTTCGCCATTTCATTCCCAAAATAATATCCAACTTGGCAGACTCGATGACTATCAAGGAAGTTGGAAATTTGACTCCCTTGATATCAATTTCCAAATTACGACAGACCAGATTGCTTATGAGCACGAATCCCGAGGATTGTATCATCATACTTTTTCCCAAAATCAAGCAAGGAAACTTGTTTTGGGCAAAAAAACTCCGCAGAATAAAAGAGTGGGAATCCCCAGAGTCAAATAAAATTATTGCATGTATGCTATTAATAGGAAACATACCAATGACGAGTTCCGGGTCCTCTTGGGCTGCATATGTGGAGAGGTGGTGAACTTGTCCTTGGATGGTCCTCTGGACAGAGTGGGGCTCCAGGTGATTGACTTTTGGCCTGAATGGGGCGTTTGGCTTGCCATTCTTGGGGCACTGTCTGGCATAATGTCGGGTTTGCCCACAACTGAAGCTAGAATTGTTGCGCTGACATTCTTCGTGCACCGGGCTTGTCACGACATTCTTAACTTGAGTAGTGGTCTTGTTAACATTCTGTTGCCAATTTGGTTTGTACTCAACCTGAGTTTGCTGCCAAGTACGAGCCTTCTGCCCTGGTTGTCCATCCTTCTTAGGCTCGAATTTGCGCTTGTGATCATTATTAGTGGGCCTGTTGTCGTCCACGAGCTTGTGTTCCCTTTCTGCGACGAGGGCTTTCTTTACCAGAGTTTGGTAATCCGGGAAATCAAACATACCGAGAGTGCACCTGAGTGTTGGTTCAGTCCTCCAGGAAATTTTTCAATCTTCCTTTCTTCTGTGGCCACATCATAGAGAGTGTAACGGGACAAATGGTTGAACTTGTGCAGGAACTCACTTACTGACAGTGTTCCTTGTGTGACAGCGAGAAAGTCGCACTGCTTGACCTTCATAATACCAGTGGGAATATGGTACTTGCGGAAATGGTCCTTGAATTGACTCCAAGTAATTCCTTTGTCCGAATGCCACATAGCCTTAGCTTTATCCCACCATATAGCGGCAACTCCCTCAAGATAATGCGTAGCGAACAGAACCTTGTCAGCTTCTTTAGTGCGAGCAATCTCAAGCTTCTTCTCAATAGTACTTAACCAATTATCGGCTTCCAAAGGATCGATAACTTGACTGAAACTGGGAGGCTTGGTCCTCTGAAAATCTGACAGCTTGTAGTTATGACCATTCTGATTTCCATTCTGCCCAACCATAGCTTGCACACTTTTCAACAACTCAATCATATCGTTGTTCCTTCTTTCTTCAAACGTGCGCATAATTTTTTCAATGGAGGGCGGATGTGGCGGTGGTGGCGGATATGACTTGGGGGAATGTCCAGCCTGTCTTGCTGAGCGACGAATAGGGACATCCTCACAAGCGTGGCGGCTGCTGCCTCCCCGTGTCATCCTATTGTTTATTTTCCCATTATAAAGCAACCGAGATGAGAAATATCCAAAAATGGGAAGAAAAGCCAGTGACAAGCCGAAAGAAAGCAGCGAAAAAGAAAATCAAGGTGAATAATAAAAAGGTTCCAACATAATTATACATAGACTCATACATGAAAAGTAAATATCATGACGGGTTCGACTACCCTCATACACGAAACTAAGCATCATGACACGTACGACTACATCCGCACATCAACCTCATGACGTCTGCGGATACTCTAACGATCTAGTGCTCGATGGGTGCTGCGGGCTCCTCTCCTGAACCGGACTCAGATCCTGAGCTAATAGTGGAAACGTCCGGGTTAAAAGTGACACGATGGTGCTGCCTCGAGGACTCTCCCTCAGGGGCAGGTGCGGGGTGAGAACTAAGCATAGGGGCTGCATGAGTAGCAACAAGGGAAGCCCGCGCAACAGGGGCACTGCGAGGAGTCACTGCCAAAGGGTTTGTGGTACCCTGAGTGGTCACCGGAGTAACAAGAGTAACATAGGCTGGAGGAATGGACGGAGTGAATTCGATAGTAGGTGGCATTGGTACAGCGACGTCCTAAATAAACGGTTTAAAACCCCTTTCTGCGATGGCATTTGGAACTGAGTGCGGGTGATAGGGGGTCCTTCCCACACGACCCAGAAATCGTCGGGGATAGGCCCTCCTAGGACCCAGGCTGGGGCCTTGTGCAATCGGGCGAGGCATGGAAACCTAATCATTTCCGTAGGTATGTACGTCCCACACGGTGAATCCCAGAAATCATTTCCGTAGGTATGTACATCCCACACGGTGAATCCCAGAAATCATTTATGTAGGTATGTACATCCCACACGGTGAATCCCAGAAATCATTTCCATAGGTATGTACATCCCACACGGTGAATCCCAGAAAATAATTTCCGTAGGTATGTACATCCCACACACTTCTTTGTGTGGAAACGTTTGTGCAAGGTGGCCAAACGCAAACAGTTCGCTGCCGAAAGCCATGTGTGATTGTTAGTTGATCGAACACGCCTACTTTCTAGAAACCGTGTGGGTTGTTTGAGTTCATCGCCCACGGTGCTGTCTGAGTAACCGTTTGCAATAGAAAATCCCAATAAGTAGGGAAATTAGCCTATTATTGATAATCCATGTAGTAATCAAACTGATATTTCTTATAAAATACGCCAGATATTTCATATCCGTATAAAAGCAACCAGGATTTCATAATCGAATTACATCAGATAGCTTCGGCACTCAGTGACGCCATTACACAACAACACCAAGTTTAACATGCAGCATCAAAAACCTTTGGAAAGTAGCATCATACACGGTAAATAGACAGATGAATCTCATCTGGGAAACTATAGAAGCCGAAGGCAAATACCGAGCCTTTAGTGATGTTGAATGTCCTTCTAACTTTAGGCCAGTGGCTATGGATAATTTCCTGTCCAACCTTCGTCCTCTTCAGCAAGACTTCAATATTGTACCGTGGGTGTTGAATGAATACCTTCCTCGCCTCTTGACCATGCAGGTGGTTTGATAGGTAATCATCGATGAACTGCTTTGAAAGTGCTAAAAATAAAGCTATGCATAAATCGCTGTTGTAAATTTTGAAATGGCGCAAGGGGTAAAAACAAGGTAAAAGAGTTGGTACCATCCTATAGTGGACTGATGTCTTCTTCATTGTGCAAACAAAGATCTTGCTGTTATTCGTCACAAGTTTCTTCATCCTAACAATCTTCTGAGTTTCTTGACTTGACTGATATTCATGGACATCTCATTTCCCCATATACAAAATGGGTCGAACAATGGGTCTAAGCCTCTGACAGTAGGACCTACATGTGCAAGACCAAATTGTAAGAAACCTAAATATTAGAATGATTCCTGCACCTGCACAATAATGTGCTATTAGCCAAAGGACCCTTCTTGAACAAACCTTGATGGTAAACCGCAACGTCTCCCATTGTTTCCCTGCAACACACATAAGGAAGATCTTGATCAGGTTAACTGAGAGTTGCCATACTATTAGCAGAATATGTATTGAGTATAGCCAAATTCAATTGGTGTCACATGCATAACATTACAAAATTGTACCCACAACAAATGAAAATCAAATTGCAGAACTGAAACAAACAATTAAATGGACAGCAGACGAAATGAACCAAAATAGTTAACTGAGCACGACATTGTAGAATAGAAACATGTACTAGAAGATAAGACAGTTAACAAAACAAAGAATGCTTGAGAACAGTACTACGAAATGTAGCAATTGTTGGACCAAAGTGTTAAGTGAACACTACATTTCAGAGGAACAAACTGTTAACTGAACATCAGATTGCATATTAACATTACAGAGGACAAATCACTAGAAGGCACTGGCGGTGGCCTCGAGAAAACATCACGAACTGTATTTTAAAGTAGACAACTGCGAGGCAGTGTCGACAGTGGCCTCGAAGACAAGATGCTCCTCCATGATCTGGCGGTCGACACGCATGGCAGCCAGAGCGACTTCATTCGCACGTGCGGCCGCATACTACTCAGCTCCACGTTATACAGTGTGTAAAATGGCCGTGGGCTATGCTTAATTGGAGGAGGGGGCAGTGATTTCGGTGGAAGGTGTCACTCCATCAGTCAGGGCATGTGGGACGGGAAAGGAGGAGGATGGTTGTAACGCCCTCGATGCGGCTATATCTCCCACGTGTCGAAGCACGACTTAGAGGCATAACCGCATTGAAAGCAATGACGCAAGTGAGGTAATCTTCACACAACCCATGTAATACATAAGGGAAACGATACATAGTTGGCTTACAATCGCCACTTCACACAATTACATGAATAAAACATTATAACATCCAAATATAGTCAAGGTCCGACTACGGAACCAAAATAAAAGAAGAACCCCAAGTGCGACACGGTCCCCGATCGACCCCAACTAGGCTCCACTACTGATCAACTAGAACGAAACAACACAAAGGACAAGATATTCATCGAGCTCCTCCTGAGCTTGGTTGCGTCATCTGCATGGACTCATCGGCACCTGCAAGCTGGTTTTGGAAGTATCTGTGAGTCACGGGGACTCAGCAATCTCGCACCCTCGCGATCAAGACTATTTATGCTTATGGGTAAGGTAAAAGGTATGAGGTGGAGCTGCAGCAAGCGACTAGCATATATGGTGGCTAACATACACAAATGAGAGCGAGAAGAGAAGGCAAAGCACGTTCAAACAACTATGATCAAGAAGTGATCCTGGAACAACCTACGTCAAGCATAACTCCAACAACCGTGTTCACTTCCCGGACTCCGCCGGAAAGAGACCATCACGGTTACACACGCGGTTGATGCATTTTAATTAAGGTCAACTTCAGGTTTTCTACAACCGGACATTAACAAATTCCCATCTGCCCATAACCGCGGGCACGGCTTTCGAAAGTTCAAATCCCTGCAGGGGTGTCCCAACTTAGCCCATGACAAGCTCTCACGGTCAACGAAGGAATAGACCTCCTCCCGAGACATTCCGATCAGACTCGGTATCCCGGTTCTTCAAGACATCCTCGACAATGGTAAAACAAATCCAGCAAAGCCGCCCGATGCGCCGACATCCTGATGGGAGCTGCACATATCTCGTTCTCAGGGGAACACCGGATAGGTCAAGCTACGAGTAAAACCAGCCCTCAAGTTTCCCCGAGGTGGCCCTGCAGGCTGCCCATTTCGGACCAACACTTAGACAAGCACTGGCCCGGGGGGTTAAAATAAAGATGACCCTCGGGATGTGCGACTCCCAAGGGAAAAAGGCTAGGTGGCGAATGGTAAAACCAAGATTGGGCCTTGCTGGAGGAGTTTTATTCAAAGCGAACTGTCAAGGGGTTCCCATTATAACCCAACCGCGTAAGGAACGCAAAATCCGGGAACATAACACCGATATGACGGAAACTAGGGCGGCAAGAGTGGAACAAAACACCAGGCATAAGGCCGAGCCTTCCACCCTTTACCAAGTATATAGATACATTAATTAAATAAGATATAGTGTGATATCCCAACAAGTAAACATGTTCCAACAAGGAACAACATCTCCATGTTCCAACAAGGAACAAACTTCGATCTTCACCTGCAACTAACAACGCTATAAGAGGGGCTGAGCAAAGCGGTAACATAGCCAAACAACGGTTTGCTAGGACAAGGTGGGTTAGAGGCTTGGTTCAACAATATGGGAGGCATGAAAAGCAAGTGGTAGGTATCGCAGCATAGGCATAGCAAAAGAGCGAGCAACTAAGCAAGCAAAGATAGAAGTGATTTCGAGGGTATGATCATCTTGCCTGAAATCCCGCAAAGAAGAAGAACGAGTCCATGAAGAAGACAAACGGACGTAGACGAACGGGTCCTCACAAACGCGATGTTACCGGAACCAACCCGAAGAAGCAAACACCGGAAAGAAGCACACAACTAAGTAAACAACCAACACATGAACATGGTATGATATGCGGGATGCGGTATGCGATGCATATGCATGATTGGACAAGGAATGCATGAACTTGGCCTCAACTTGGAAAACCAAGTGTGCCGCTGGAAATATGAGATGAAATCGCTTGAAAACAATATAAAGAACGCCGGAATCGGAGCTACGGTTTGGAAATGGCAACCAATGCAAATGTGACCACGGTCTGCGATTTACAGCAAGTAGCCATCTAAATGCAACAAGATGAACATGCTACAGCACCCAAACATGGCATCAAAATACATGGAAGGGATCCATTCATGATGCTTAACAAAAGTCTTGCACTGAGCTACGGCCAATTCATCCATTAACAGGTTCAAACAAACATGGCAAAAATGCATTTGGTAAACAAATTTCAGACTTAAGTGAAATTAACACAAGCCTGGAATTTCAGATCAGATAGTACTCTTCGGAGCATGAAAACTATAAGCTACAGGACCTGAACATGGCAAAGTAAAGCATGGCATGGAGCTACTCAAAGAGCTTAACAAAAGTCCCTTAGTGACCTTGAGCCAAAAGGGATCATAAAATACATTTGCAAGCATGTGAACATGGCAAAAACATCAGTTTTCAGACTTTGTGAAAACTGGAGCATGCTGAAACAGATATCAAGTAGGCATGTTTACGAGCTCGATGCACTCACTACAGAGCAAGTCATGGCAAACTAAGCATACACTCATCAAGAATACACAAAATACAAGCTAGACATGGCAAGAACAATAGCATAGCATGCACGGATCAACTACAACATCCACGGCAAAATCGGTAACAAGTAAACAATCTGCCCAGATTCACGAAGTAGCAAAAGTAGAGCTCGATTGACTCAAGCTAGGGTGCTCCATAATTTCAAACAAAAACATGGATGGATAGAGCACTAAAAGAAACAAAACATCATTACTGATCATCCTCCAAAGAGGCACGAATCACTAGGAAACAACATGAACATATGACCATATGAGATAAACAGCTCAAGGACTTAGTGGAAATGCTAAGTCCTTGAAATCAGCATTACCAAGTGCCTCACTTTGCAAGCTTGTGCTAGTCACCACACACATCACAAAAATACATGGGTTGAACCTCTGGATAGATGGCAAAACCCTTAACAAAACACATGTAGAGCTCATTGGCATATCATGCATACAATAATCATGGCAAAAATGACAAATATCTAAATGGAGCAACAGATTTGACAATTATCTCAAGTAGCACTCTTCTAACAGCATTTCGGCATCAAGATGAACTCAAATGAAAATGATGCAGTAAGATGAAATGATGTACTCTCTGAGACGAACATTTTGATATGCTATATGCTCAAATCGGAGTTACGGATGATGAGTTATGGCATGATGAACAAGAGCATCTGAATCAGGAAATTTGGGACTTAGTGGAAATATCACCTCCAGATCTAGATCTAGGGTTCCGAGGTCAACGACGATGCCGGTGGCCTCTCCGGCGATGGGGCGGCGGGACGGCGCCGGAGGATGGCCGGGGCACTCGGGGACGGCCGGATCCGGTCCGGCCCGACCAGATCCGCGGCAAGGGAGGCGGTGGCGCGCGGGGCGAGGTGGCACGGGGTGGTCCGGCGACCGAGGCGGCGGGGCAGGACGCCGGCGAGCATGGCGGCAGCATCGAGGCATACAGCGGCGAGCAGCGGCATCGGGTGCGGCCCGACGATGAGGTCCGGCGCGGCCTGGGCGC
>NC_057809.1:294787443-294788069 GCF_018294505.1 Triticum aestivum
CCACGGGCCGCGGCGGAGGAGAGAGAGGCGCGGGCGAGGTGGCGGCGTCCGATTGGGTGAGGGCGGTGGCGGCGGTGACGTGGCGGCTCCCCATTAGTCGGAGTGAGGTGGCCGGGCGGGGTGGACATGTCCGGCCGCCGGGCGGACGTGTCCGGGGCGCAAGGAGGACGAAGGTTAGGGTTTGTACCGCGAATATTTCGGAGGGGATCACATATTTATAGGTAGAGGGAGCTAGGAGAGTCCAAATGAGGTGCGGTTTTTGGCCACGCGGTCGTGATCGAACGACCGAGATGATGGAGAAGGTTTAGGTGGGTTTTGGGCCACTTTGGAGGGGTGTTGGGCTGCAACACACATGAGGCCTTTTCGGTCCCTCGGTTAACCGTTGGAGTATCATCCACCGATGGGGCGGCGGGACGGCGCCGGAGGATGGACGGGGTGCTCGGGGACAGCCGGATCGGGTCCGGCCCGACCGGATCCGCGGCAAGGGCGGCGGTGGCGCGCGCTCCGGCGAGGCGCGCAGGGCGAGGTGGTGCGGGGTGGTCCGGCGACCGAGGCGGCGGGGCAGGACGATGGCGAGCATGGCGGGGGCGGCGAGGTATACAGCGGCGAGCAGCGGCGTCGAGCGC
>NC_057809.1:294788242-294809703 GCF_018294505.1 Triticum aestivum
GGGCCCGGGCGGGCCTGACTCGGGCCCCACGGGCCGCAGCGGAGGAGAGAGAGGCGCGGGCGAGGTGGCGGCGTCCAATTGGGTGAGGGCGGTGGCGGCGGTGACGTGGCGGCTCCCCATTGGTCGGAGTGAGGTGGCCGGGCGGGGTGGACATGTCCGGCCGCCGGGCGGACGTGTCCGGCGGCGCAAGGAAGACGAAGGTTAGGGTTTGTACCGCGAATATTTCGGAGGGGATCACATATTTATAGGTAGAGGGAGCTAGGAGAGTCCAAATGAGGTGCGGTTTTCGGCCACGCGATTGTGATCGAACGAACGAGATGATGGAGAATGTTTAGGTGGGTTTTGGGCCACTTTGGAGGGGTGTTGGGCTGCAACACACACGAGGCCTTTTTGGTCCCTCGATTAACCGTTGGAGTATCAAACGAAGTCCAAATGGTACGAAACTTGACAGGCGGTCTACCGGTAGTAAACCAAGGCCGCATGGCAAGTCTCGGTCCAATCCAGAAATGTTTAATCCCCACACACGAGAAGAAGGTAGAAATGACCACCGGAGGACAACGGAGCGCCGGATTGCAAAACGGACAACGGGGAAAATGCTCGGATGCATGAGACGAACACGTATGCAAATGAAATGCACATGATGACATGATATGCAATGCATGACACGCAAGCAATGACAAGGCAACAACAGCGAATAACTGGACGACACCTGGCACATCGATCACGGGGTGTTACAATGGTGTGGGTGGGGTGTGGATTACCTGACCATATCGACGAGGCCGCGTAGCAAGAAGAAGGGTTGGCGGCGAGGAGGTCGCGCAGCAAGAAGAATGGTTGCTGGCAAGGAGGCGGCCCTGCAAGAAGAAGGGTCGCCGGTGAGGAGGCGGCGCTGCAAGAAGAAGGGTAGCCGGCGAGGAGGCGGACCTGTAAGAAGAAGGGTTGCCGGTGAGGAGGTTGAGCTGCCAGTAAGCAGCAGTGAAGGTTTGAACTTGGAATGCAAGGAGGAACAATGGAAATGTGGCTTTTCGTAGGAGGGAGGGGGCGAGGAGATAGATATTTCCGTGGTGGCAAAAAATTTCGCTCGGTGCCGCGAGAAACTGGCACGCAATTGTGGTTCAAGCGGGGGCGGTGGACTGTAGACGGTGAAGCTTCCTGCGTAAGCCAGACAAAACGGTGCGCCAAGATATTTTATATCGCATCCCACGCGATTCTTTCTAGTAAACTGTTTGTGGTATACTTGATTTTTTTTCATTATGTTTTGAAAGACAAAATGGTGTTATGGAGGGAAAGGATGGTGTTTGAATTTCTAGAACATTTACGTACAGTGAACATGCAACTAGTACATGAGTGTCGTGTTTAAATTTGGAATTATTCTGGGTTCGTTTCGCATTTTTATGCATTAATTGAGTTTCTGGGCATTTAATGTGCATAATTCAAATTTGAACTACAAGCACATGCTCCAATGCACCAAAGTTTGCTGAAAAATCACATGTGTGTCTTTGGGTGAATATATAGGTCCCATGCAAGAAGGCAGCCCGGTGCATGTAGCTCCCGCTTGCGCAGGGTCGGGGAAGGGTCCGACCACTTTGGGTCTATAGTACGCAGCCTTTCCCTACATTTCTGTAAGAGGCTGTTTCCAGGACTTGAACCCGTGACCTCATGGTCACAAGGCAGCAGCTTTACCACTGCGCCAAGGCTCCCCTTCAAACATCTGGGTGTCATGGCTCGGCCGGAATGATTGAGAAACTTGATTTTTTAATTCCTATAAATCCAAAACACGGCTGAAAATCATGAAACTTGGCATGGTGTCATGGCATGGCACCAACTTGCTGCAGTAATTTTTTTGACCGAATTGGAACAAGCCTTTGTGTAAACTTGTTGCAAACGGAGCTTCCCTCAAGAAGGCTCCTGGTTCCGAGAGGGAACGTGTCACCTTCGTGTACAAAACAACATACGTACACTACCTTCTCCCGCCTTAATATTTGTACACTGGCAGATTAGACCAAATAGAAGTATCATGCTAAATTTTGGAATTATTCCGTGTTCGCTTGGCCTTTTTTATACATTAATTGAATTTCTGGACATTTAATGTGCATAATACAAATTTGAACTACAAGCACATGCTCCAGTGCACCAAAGTTGTTTGAAAAATCACATGTCTGTCCTTGGGTGAATTTATAGGTCCCATGCAAGAGATGGGAGTGAAATTCAAACATTTGGGTGTCGTGGCTCGGTCGGAAAGATTGAGAAACTTGGTTTTTAATTCCTGTATATCCAAAACACGCCTGAAAATCATGAAACTTGGCATGGTGTCATGACATGGCACGAAAATGTTGCGGTAATTTCTTTGGCCTAATTGGGACAAGCTTTTGTGTAGGCTTATTGCAAATCGGAGCTTCCCTCAAGAAGGCTCCTGGTTCCGAGAGGGAACGTGTCAACTCCGTGTGTGAAACAACATACGTACATTGCCTTCTCCCGCCTTAATTTTTTTACACAGGCAGATTAGACCAAATAGAAGTATCATGCTAAATTTTGGAATTATTCTGTGTTCCTTTGGCCTTTTTTATACATTAATTGAGTTTCTATGCATTTAATGTGTATAATTAAAATTTGAACTACAAGCACGTGCTCCTGTGTACCAAAGTTGATTGAAAAATCACATGTGTGTCCTTGGGTGAATTTCTAGGTCCCATGCAAGAGATGGGAGTGAAATTCAAACATCTGTGCGTAGTGGCTCGGCCGGAAAGATTGAGAAACTTGGCATGGTCTCATGAGATGGCACCAACATGTTGCGGTAATTTTTTTGGCCGAATTGGGACATGCTTTGGTGTAAGCTTCTTGCAAACCGGAGCTTCCCTCAAGAAGGGTCGTGGTTCCGAGAGAGAATGTGTCACCTCCGTGTGTGAAACGACATACGTACACTGCCTTCTCCTGCTTTAATTTTTTAAACAGCTAGATTAGACCAAATAGAAGTACCGTGCTAAATTTTGGAATTATTCCGGGTTTGTTTGGCCTTTTTTATACATTAATTGAGTTTATGGGCATTTAATGTGCATAATTCAAATTTGAACTACAAGCACAGGCTCCAGTGCACCAAAGTTGTTTGAAAATCACATGTGTTTCCTTGGATGAATTTCTAGGTCCCATGCAAGAGGTGGGAGTGAAATTCAAACATCTGGGCGTCGTGGCTCGGCCGGAAAGATTGACAAACTTGGTTTTTTAATTCCTGTAATTCCAAAACACGCCTGAAAATCGTGAAACTTGGCATGGTCTCATGACATGGGACCAACATGCTGTTGTATTTTTTTTGGCTGAATTGGGACAAGCATTGGTGTAAGCTTCTTGCAAACTGGAGCTTCCCTCAAGATGGCTCATGATTCCGAGAGGGAATGTTTCACCTCCATTTGCGAAACGACATACGTACACTGCCTTCTCCTGCCTTAATTTTTTTACACAGCCAGATTAGACCAAATAGAAGTACCGTGCTAAATTTTGGAATTATTTCGGGTACGTTTCGCCTTTTTTATACATTAATTGAGTTTCTGGGCATTTAAAGTGCATAATTCAAATTTAAACTACAAGCGCAGACTCCAGTGCACCAAAATTGTTTGAAAATCACATGTGTGTCCTTGGGTGAATTTCTAGTTCCCATGCAAGAGATTGGAGTGAAATTCAAGCATCTGGGCGTCATTGCTCGGCCGGAAAGATTGAGAAACTTGGTTTTTTAATTCCTGTAATTCCAAAACACGCCTGAAAATCATGAAACTAGGCACGGTGTCATGACATGTCACCAACATGCTGCGGTAATTTTTTTGGCCGAATTGGGACAAGCTTTGGTGTAAGCTTCTTGCAAACCTGAGCTTCCCTCAAGAAGGCTCGTGGTTCCGAGAGGGAACGAGTCACGCCGTGTGTGAAACGACATACGTACACTGCCTTCTCCCGCCTTAATTTTTTTACACAGCCAGATTAGACCAAATAGAAGTACCGTGCCAAATTTTGGATTTATTCCGGGTTCGTTTGGTCTTTTTTATACATTAATTGAGTTTCTGGGCATTTAATGTGAATAACTCAAATTTGAACTACAAGCACATGTGAAAGTGCAACTATTCCTGGGTGGTTTTGGTAATTCCGAACAACATATAGCTCATTGAGCTAATACTATTTCAAGATAAATATTTCAGGAAAGCTCAATGATTGACATGGCATGGATTAGAAATGTGGACCCCTCAAAATTCTAAGGACAAAAGATTGGCTCAATCTCTAAAGCTCAAGACTCTACATTTTACTTTTAGTGATCCAAAATCACATTGAGTCCATAGGAAAAGCCAATACTATTAAAAGCGGATGAGGTGTTGCTTAATGGGTTACTTGCTCAAAATTCTTAGTGATATGCTCCAAAACCCTCAACCACTTTCTCATATCCACATGTGTCCCAAACCAAAAGTCAAACTCGGCCCCACCGAAACTATCTATCCAGCGACACCGAGTTCAGTTGACATAGCCACTGCCACAAAACCCTAGTCTTTTCGATCTCACCGATAGGGATCTCGGTCTCACCGAGATGGGATTGCAAACTCTGTGTTTCCCTTCGTAATGTTTTAGTCCAATCGAAATGAGTGATCGGTCCCACCGAGTTCGCAATGCAAAGTCTCTGTTTCCCCTTCGTAACGTTTCGGTCTCACCGAGATGAGCGAATCGGTCCCACCGAGTTCGCAATGCAAAGTCTCTGTTTCCCCTTCGTAACGTTTCGGTCTCACCGAGATGAGCGAATCGGTCCCACCGAGTTTGCCTGACCAACTCTCTGGTTAGCTTATTACAAAGTCGGTCTCACCGAGTTTGTGTAATCGGTCTCACCGAGATTATGTTCTGTCGTAACCCTAGTGAAATCGGCCTCACCGAGTTGACATGTCGTTTCCATCGAAAATCCTAACGTTCACATTTTGAACTAAATTGGTCCAACCGAGTTTCATTATTCGGTCCCACCGAGTTTGGTGATTTGTGTGTAATGGTTAGATTTTGTGTGGAGGCTATAAATACCCCTCCACTCACTCTTCATTTGTCGAGAGAGCCATCAGAACATGCCTACACTTCCATAATACATTTTCTGACAGAGAACCACCTACTCATGTGTTGAGGTCAAGATACTCCATTCCAACCATATGAATCTTGATCTGTAGCCTTCTCCAAGTTGCTTTCCACTCAAATCATTTTTCCACCAAATCCAAATCACTGAGAGAGAGTTGAGTGTTGGGGAGACTATCATTTTGATGAGGACATCAATACCATTGTTACACCCACAGCCCCTGCTGCTATACACACTGGACCGATTACTAGAGCTCGTGCACGCCAATTGAATTACCAGGTACTTTCGTTTCTTGATAACGATTCTAATGTTCATGAGAATATGATGCTGCCTAAATTGGATACATTTGTTTTGCTTACAAATGAAGGGCCTAGCTTGGACAAGAAAGATGAACCTTGGAGCAAGTTCAAGCATGGAGATGATGGCATGCGCAAGGGGAACAAGAACGGAGTTACAAGTGATGATTCCAGGACTCTGAAGCCACCATAATGAGTGCATGAAGCATGGGACTAAATATACAAGATGCCACTTCATAAATTTCGTCCAGAGGCTATTTTAGGTGTTGCGTCACCTTATTATTGGGCCAGGCCCATGTATTTTCAAAGTACTTAAGTATAGGCTGTTTTTAGAGTCCGTATGTGTGGGGAAACAAGAGTTAAGGTTGGTTTCAGACCCCTCCACCAAGGGCTACGAAATTCCCCCTCTCTCCTCCATATATACAGCCCTTAGGGCATCGTTTAGGCTTTGGGTTATGTTTAGATTAAAAGTTCACCATAGCTGCAACTTCGCGTACTTTGTTTGTGTCCAGCGACCAGACCAAGATGTCACAGAACCCCACCTTGATCAATAAAGCTTTCATCTTATATTCGCAATATCTAGATTGCAATCTCAGTTTCTTGCTTGTTCTTTGTTTGCTCGCAGGAAACAGACCCTCGTGGTCAGGTTGATCGTGCTCCGGCGTGGTCAATAACCCTCGGAAGTTGGTTTAGCGATTGCTAAGGCGCGACGTATCGCACGTTCGTAGTCGGATCATCAAGGTCGACTCCCACAGAAAACGATTGCCACCATCTCATCGAAACATCGGGACACCTCTGCCTATATCAAGTGGTATCAGATTTTCAGGTTGCTCGGTGAGATTTTACAGTTTTTCGTAGATTAGATCGAGTCTGTTCTTCATACCTACAGTCCACGAAAAAGCCAAAAAATTTAGGGTTAGTTCGTCCTATCCGAACCAATCTGAGCCTTTGCATAATCTTTTCTGTATTTGCTTTGTTGAATTTGCGGTTGCATCGTCGTGTCAAGTTGTTGGTCTTAGCGTCTAGTCCTTTAGAGTTTCGAGTTCTGTTCATAGGTTGTCACGCCGCCGCCGCACCATCATTACCATATACCACCACCCCACCATATACATCACCGCTACCATATACAACCACCAATCCGAGTCCACATATACCATCACCATATACCACCACCAATCCGAGTCCAGATATACCATCGCCATATACCACCACCAATCTGAGTCCAGATATACCACCACAGTCCGAGTTCCACCAGATTCATCTCCGCCACCAGTCCTAATCCGTGTCCAGTATTTGTTGCTTTGTTTTCGAGTTCTAGATCACGCCATACTCCGAGTCGTGAGAGAGTAGGACTCCTGAGATTCCGTGCTACCCGCAGAAGAAAAATAGTTCCAAACTCAAAAAAAACTAAGTCTGGAAAATTCTGGCTAGGCAGTTTTTAGACCATTTGTAGACTTCTTTGAAAAAAATTTGTTGCGGAGCAAAAAAAAAGAGGAAAAAAGTGCAAAAAAAAGTGAAAAAAAGAGAAAAAAATTCAGAGTGTGCTCCTCCATTGTTTACGTGCAGCGTCGTGATTTTGTTAGTGTTCTAGGCTCGCGTCTCTAGCACGGTCTAGCCTAGGACCAGCACAGTACTGTCGTTGAGCATTTATTCAACTCTGCATCTCTGAACTGATTATTGCTGACGCTTTTTGCTACCATATTATAAGCCTTCCCAGCTCCACATACATCTACGCCGTGCGTTTGACTCCCCCTGGTAATCGCTTTATCCAAGCTTTGAGAGTTTTGACTATGACGGTTGCGATCACCGCCTGCTGCTGGGTAAGAACTGGTAAGAATTTGAGATTGGCTTGACGGATTTGTGACACCACCACCACCTATTGTTAGTATTCTGTAGGATCATATTCTTGTGTGTTTCTATTGTTGCTAACCATGGCAGGATCACAAGCCGACGAGACTGACTGGGAGAACATAACGAATAAAGAGTTGCATGATAAATTTCAGCAAATGATGAGTGGAAAGGTGCCAGATGTGCTACACAGATTTGAAGAGGCCATGGAGAAGATAGATGGCATGGAGAAGACGTTCGAAACAAAGCTCGATAACAGGTTTAATGAATTGCTCGCGCGTCTTCCACCACTACCACCGGCTGCACCTAACGCATCTCTACAACAACAACAAAAACGATAGCCCCATGGTGGGCGCCAACAAAACAAAAACAAAAAAACAAAAAAAAACTAAAAAAAAACTAAAACTAAAAAAAAACTTGATAGAGGCAGAGGTGTCCCGATGTTTCGATGAGATGGTGGCTATCGTTTTCTGTGGGAGTCGACCTTGACGATCCGACTACGAACGTGCGAGACGTCACGCCTTAGCAATCGCTAAACCAACTTCCGAGGGTTATTGACCACGCCGGAGCACGATCAACCTGACCACGAGGGTCTGTTTCCTGCGAGCAAACGAAGAACAAGCAAGAAACTGAGAGTGCAATCTGGATATTGCGAATATAAGATGAAAGCTTTATTGATCAAGGTGGGGTTATGTGACGTCTTGGTCTGGTCGTTGGACACAAACGAAGTACGCGAAGTTGCAGCTATGGCGAACTTTTAATCTAAACAAAATCCAAAGCCTAAACGATGCCCTAAGGGCTGTATATATGGAGGAGAGAGGGGGAATTTCGTGGCCCTTGGTGGAGGGGTCCGAAACCAACCCTAACTCTTGTTTCCCCACACATACGGACTCTAAAAACAGCCTATACTTAAGTACTTCGAAAATACATGGGCCTGGCCCAATAATAAGGTGACGCAGCACCTAAAATAGCCTCTGGATGAAATTTATGAAGTGGCATCTTGTATATTTCGTCCCATGCTTCATGCACTCATTATGGTGGCTTCAGAGTCCTGGAATCATCAGTTGTAACTCCATTCTTGTTCCCCTTGCGCATGCCATCATCTCCATGCTTGAACTGGCTCCAAGGTTCATCTTTCTTGTCCAAGCTAGGCCCTTCAATTGTAAGCAAAACAAATGTATCCAATTTAGGCAGCATCATATTCTCATGAACATTAGAATCGTTACCAAGAAACGAAAGTACCTAATAATTCAATTGGCGTGCGCGAGCTCTAGTAATCGGTCCAGTGTGTATAGCAGCAGGGGCTGTGGGTGTAACAATGGTATTGATGTCCTCGTCACATTTGAAGCACAAGAGCAAGGAGTTCATCAACACACCATCTATTACCTTTTGGAGAGTGGTGTCTCCTAGATTGGTTAGGTGTCACTTGGGAGCCTCTGTCAAGATTGTGGAGTTGAACCAAGGAGTTTGTACGGGCAAGGAGAATGCCTACTTTGTGAAGATCTACCCTAGTGAGGCAAGTCCTTCGTGGGCGATGGCCATGGTGGGATAGACAAGGTTGCTTCTTCATGGACCCTTCGTGGGTGGAGCCCTCCGTGGACTCATGCAACCGTTACCCTTCGTGGGTTGAAGTCTCCATCAACGTGGATGTACGATAGCACCACCTATCGGAACCACGCCAAAAATCTCCGTGTCTACATTGCGTTTGCTCCCTCCAAACTCCTCCCTTTACCTTCATGTGCAATGTTTTACATTCTGCTGCTATACTCTTAGACATGCATGTGTAGGTTGATTGCTTGACTTGTGCTAAGTTGCTAAAATCTGCCAAGACTTAAAATTGGGAAAAGGCTAGATTTTTATTTTGTCAAGTAGTCTAATCACCCCCTCTAAACATACTTTCGATCCTACAAGTGGTATCAGAGCTTTGGTCTCCATTTGCCTTGATCCATAGCTTTTGGTGATCATAGCCTTGGTTTCACAACCTAGGAGAGTATGGCGTCTAGTGAGGGAAATTACCACCGTAGAGGTCCTTACTTTGATGGTACTAATTTTGCTAGTTGGAAGCATAAAATGAAAATGCATATTCTTGGACATAACCCCTCCGTTTGGGCTATTGTGTGTATTGGCTTGCCAGGTGAATTATTTGATGGGAGAGAACCAAACCGTGAAGATATCGTGGAAGAGTTGAAGATGTTGCAATACAATGCTTAGGCTTGTGATATTCTCTTCAACGGATTATGCCCTGAAGAATTCAACAAAATCAGCCGTCTTGAGAGTGCGAAGGAAATTTGGGATACTTTGATTGATATGCATGAAGGTACCGACTCCATCAAGGAATCCAAATTGGATTTGCTTCAAAGTCAACTTGACAAGTTCAAAATGAAGGATGGTGAAGGTGTCGCTGAAATGTACTATAGGCTTGCTCTCATCACAAATGAGATTGCCGACTTAGGAAGTGAAGAGATGACCGATAGATTCATCATCAAGAAGATCCTAAGAGCCTTGGATGGAAAATATGATACAGTGTGCACATTGATCCAAATGATGCCCAATTACAAAGATCTCAAGCCAATGGAAGTCATTGGAAGAATTGTTGCTCATGAGATGTCACTTAAGGATAAGGAAGAGCTTCACAACAAGTCAAGTGGTGCATACTGTTGACACATGATGAGGACATGACTACCTTGGATATGACCAAAAATATTGCATATATGCATATTTGTCAGGTGATTTCTAGTGCAAACTATTCAATAATCTATTTATGTTATCCAGAACAAAAAAACTTCACACACTTTTGTGTTTTGTCTAATTGCAGGTGTATGGGACATTTGTACAATCCACATATGAAGATAAGGAAGAAAGAGATGTTTATTTGCTGTCCAAAAAGTTCTCTCACGTCACTTTTGGCCCAAGAGAAGATAGAGTCCAAGTCTCTCACGTTCTGGATTCAGATTCGGACTGCACAGACATACCTGACTCAAAACGCACAGAAGTTTTTCATACGGACTCCGAATTGGGTGATTCTTTTTTTGTTGGAAACTAGATTTCGTGCACTTTCCAACCCAATTGGAATCACCTTCAAATTCGTCGGGGGCGTTGAGTTGTGGACGAAACAATCTGATGCTGCAGCAGAATCCGAGTCAAACTACAAGTCCAAAGGTGTTACATCACCTCCACTTGGGCCCATTGGCCTTGTACGACCTAGATTTAGTTTTAGGCTGCCTTGGGACGTCCTCCCACCTCCTTGGCCGCCACCCCTTGCTCCTATATAAGTAGATCCATCTAGTAGCTTTTCCTTGGGATTTGTTTAGTTAAAAGTTAGCCAGTGCAACTTCGTGTACTTCGTTTGTGTCCAACGACCAGACCAAGACCGCTTACGGATCCCCACCATTATCAATACTTCATATATATTCGCAATATTCAGATTGCTTTATCATATTCTTGCTCGTTCTTCGATTGCTTGCAGGAATAGACCTTCGTGGTCAGGTTGATCGTGCTCCAGCGTGGTCAATAACCTCTCGGAGTTGGTTTAGCGATTGCTAAGGCGCAACGTCGTGCACGTTTGTAGTCGGATCGTCAAAGTCGTCTCCACCAAATCGAAAGTTATCATCTCATCGAAAGATCAGGACACCCTCGCCTCTATCAAGTGGTATCAGTTTTCAGGTTGCTCGGTGAGAATTTCCAGTTTTCCTAGATTAGATTTATTTTCTTACCTATTGTCCAAGAAAAAGCCACAAAAAAGAGTTAGATCTATTCATCCTTGGTCCAAGCCAATCTGAGCCTTTGCAATTTTCTTTTCATTGCTTGCATAGTTGAATTATCGGTTGCATCGTCGTGTCGAGTTGCTGGTCTTAGTGTCTAGTTCGTTTAGAGTTTCGAGTTCTGTTCACATTAATCACGCCACCGCTGCATCATTATCTCTTCCGCTGTCCACCACCCATCCATCAATTTCCACCACGTGCTACCCACCATTCATTGTCATAATAATAGTTGAGATCTAGTTTGTTTTGGAAAGAGGGAGAAAAAAAGAGAGAAAAAATCGGCTTCTAAATAGGTATTTTTTTCCCTCTGAAGTTCGTGAACACAGCTTGTTCCAATTTTTCAGGCCAGTTTTAGAATTCTTTGACTCCTCATATCAACTCGGAATTGAGTGATTCTTTTTGCATTGGAAAGCTTGAGTTAGTGGCATTCTTTGAAAGAATTTATCAGAAAATTGTCTCAAACTTTTCAAGAGGAAAGTTGGAGAGAGAGTTGTTGTATATCCTGCTTGGCAGTTGTTTTTCATCATTATCTTCACTGCCGTTGTGATCTTCACTTATATCTTGCTGTCAAGAGCTACTTAGTATCCTTCATTGATGCTAGTTGTGCTACGCCGTGACCTCATTAGTGTTCTAGGCTCGCGTCTCTAGTCCGGTCTAGCCTAGGACCAGCACAGTACCGTCGTTGAGCGTTTATTCAACATTGCATCTTTGAATTGATTATTGCTAATCTTTTGCTACCATATATAGCCAACCCAGCTCCACATATTTCTACACCGTGTATACGTACGCTCCCCTGGCAATCGCTTTACTCAATATTCGGAGTTACTTGACACCGCTGGTTGCCGATCACCGCCTGCTGCATGGTAAGAACTTGTAAGACATTGATATTTGCTTTACTGTGAGCGTTTTACCACCACATCCTAGTAGTTATAGGAACATTATTTTTTGATGAGGACATCAATACAATTGTTACACCCACAGCCCCTGCTGCTATACATACTGGACCAATTACTAGAGCTCGTGTACGCCAACTAAATTACCAGGTACTTTCGTTTCTTGGTAATGATTCTAATGTTCATGAGAATATGATGCTGCCTAAATTGGATACATTTGTTTTGCTTACAAATGAAGGGCCTAGCTTGGAGAAGGATGAACATTGGAGCAAGAACAAGCATGGAGATGATGGCATGCGCAAGGGGAACAAGAACGGAGTTACAAGTGATGATTTCAGGACTTTGAAGCCACCATAATGGGTGCATGAAGCCTTGGACGAAATATACAAGATGCCACTTCATAAATTTCGTCCCGAGGCTATTTTAGGTGCTGCGTCACCTTATTATTGGGCCAGGCCCATGTAATTTCGAAATACATAACTATAGGCTATTTTTAGAGTCCGTATGTGTGGGGAAACAAGAGATAGGGTTGATTTCGGACCCCTCCACCAAGGGCCACGAAATTCCCCCCTCTTCCTCCATATATACAGCCCTTAGGGCATCGTTTAGACTTTGGGTTTTGTTTAGATTAAAAGTTCGCCATAGCTGCAACTTCGCGTACTTCGTTTGTGTTCAACGACCAGACAAAGGCGTCACAGAACCCCACCTTGATCAATAAAGCTTTCATCTTATATTCGCAATATCCAGATTGCAATCTCAGTTTCTTGCTTGTTCTTCGTTTGCTCGCAGGAAACAGACCCTCGTGGTCAGGTTGATCGTGCTCCGGCGTGGTCGATAACCTCTCGGAGTTGGTTTAGCGATTGCTAAGGCGCGACGTCCTCGCACGTTCGTAGTCGGATCGTCAAAGTCGACTTCCACCAAAGCGATATCAATCATCTCATCGAAAGACGGGACACCCCGCCTCTATCAAGTGGTATCAAATTTCCAGGTTGCTCGGTGAGATTTTACAGTTTTTTGTAGTTTAGATCAAGTCTGTTTTTCATACCTACAGTCCACGAAAAAGCCAAAAAAAAATTAGGGTTAGTTCATCATATCCGAACCAATCTGATGAGGACATGACTACTAGGAGAACAAGCGCACAGTGCACATTCCAAGAGTTGATATGATTGTTCCTTCAACTACTAGGCATACTATGACAACCACATCCGTTGTTGTCAGGACTACATCACCTCCACCATGTGACACATCGCCCCCGAGAGTGGCTACATCATCTGAGTTGATCATAAGAGGTAATGACAAAGGTACTGATCTTCCATCTCTACATGAGAATGATGAATGCCTTGTCAATTTGAATGCACCATCTGCTGAGCTACCCACTACTTTGATCACACCACCTATTTTAGAGGACTACGTTGATAATTTGACTTTGCCATGTGATCAAACAACTGAAATACCAACAATTTTGAGTGCACCCATTGAATTAACTATTGATGCAAAAGAACCAATGTTTAATCATTTTGATATGACCTCTAATCTTGGTGATGATTCTGTGTTGAATGACTTATTGCATGTTTGCTTATTTAAGCATGTTGTAGCATGTAAATTTGATGCAAGTAAGGTTTATTCACCAATGTTGGGATGGTTTAATGATGAACATTGTCAATCTTTTGAAATGAATAAGAGCTTCACTTATATGTGCAAACTGAGTTGCAATATTTTCATGCCTTCTACTTCTTGTGCTAATTTTTTGGCTTTAGATTTTATGAACTATGCAAGTTACTCATCTATTCATGTGTCATATATGCAAAAATCAAGGGAAGTAAAAATGGATGACATATACATATACAACATGTACACCTTGTCTCTTTTTTTAGCCACATTTCAGATTAAGCAACGCCGAGGACGGCTTTATTTTCAAGAAGGGGAGGATGATGAGGACATGACTACCTTGGATATGACCAAAAATATTGCATATATGCATATTTGTCAGGTGATTTCTAGTGCAAACTATTCAATAATCTATTTATGTTATCCAGAACAAAAAAACTTCACACACTTTTGTGTTTTGTCTAATTGCAGGTGTATGGGACATTTGTACAATCCACATATGAAGATAAGGAAGAAAGAGATGTTTATTTGCTGTCCAAAAAGTTCTCTCACGTCACTTTTGGCCCAAGAGAAGATAGAGTCCAAGTCTCTCACGTTCTGGATTCAGATTCGGACTGCACAGACATACCTGACTCAAAACGCACAGAAGTTTTTCATACGGACTCCGAATTGGGTGATTCTTTTTTTGTTGGAAACTAGATTTCGTGCACTTTCCAACCCAATTGGAATCACCTTCAAATTCGTCGGGAGCGTTGAGTTGTGGACGAAACAATCTGATGCTGCAGCAGAATCCGAGTCAAACTACAAGTCCAAAGGTGTTACATCACCTCCACTTGGGCCCATTGGCCTTGTACGACCTAGATTTAGTTTTAGGCTGCCTTGGGACGTCCTCCCACCTCCTTGGCCGCCACCCCTTGCTCCTATATAAGTAGATCCATCTAGTAGCTTTTCCTTGGGATTTGTTTAGTTAAAAGTTAGCCAGTGCAACTTCGTGTACTTCGCTTGTGTCCAACGACCAGACCAAGACCGCTTACGGATCCCCACCATTATCAATACTTCATATATATTCGCAATATTCAGATTGCTTTATCATATTCTTGCTCGTTCTTCGATTGCTTGCAGGAATAGACCTTCGTGGTCAGGTTGATCGTGCTCCAGCATGGTCAATAACCTCTCGGAGTTGGTTTAGCGATTGCTAAGGCGCAACGTCGTGCACGTTTGTAGTCGGATCGTCAAAGTCGTCTCCACCAAATCGAAAGTTATCATCTCATCGAAAGATCAGGACACCCTCGCCTCTATCAACACACAAACACATCATGTGTACCCTTGACGCCGGGGTTGATGCATCGCGGCTCACGTCGAAGGAGACCCGACCGACAGCGCGATACACAAGACAGTCGACGGGCATTTTGCAGACCCAAAAACCCCACACCCCCGGGAGGGACCCTGTCAGGGAGTGCGGCAGCTATGGCTGCCCTAGGTCGATTCGCTCTCCCCTAGATCCTCGAGATTCGCAGCTCTAAACACGAAGAATAGCGAAAAACGAGAGAGAAAAACGGTGGAGAGATAAAACATAGACTGAAAAAGTAGTATATTGATTTGTTCGATTGTGTGTTGTTTCAGTCGGCCGTCACCCCCAAAATATATAAGAGGCGGCTGGACTTCCCGTACAAGAAAAGGATTCATCTAGGGTTTCCTTACAAGAAAATTACATTAATTCATGTCCTCCAGTTCTAATTCCAATCCAACTCGGATTCAGCCTGAATCTGGCCCAAACTTCTGTCATGTTCCTTGTAGAGGCCGTGGAATTTGCATATGACCTCTGATTGAGAAGATTAAACTACCAAATTTATGCGCCTCAACGAGATGAACAACTCTCCTGTTGATCATTTTTTCAAATAAGGTAATCTTCAATACTTTACGAGGTCATCTTTAACTTCCGATCTGATTTGGTCATGCAGTTTTCTTGGCTGTCCGAGTCTTTCAGCAACTCTACAGGCTGTATACTATCTCAGATGATGATGGCTCCAAAAAGCAGAGTTGACCGTTTCAATGATACGCACAACTTTCATGTAGAACAGTTTTCTATCTGAGGTCATCTGAATAACCTTTCGAGAGCATCTCCAACTTCCGGTCGGGTTGACCCCGGCAAGCTTTCTACCCCGGCAAGATATCTACCCCGACAAGCTTTCACACCAGCAAGGTTTTCTACCCGGCAAGGTTTCTACCCCGGAAAGGTTTTCATTCAGCCAGCAAAGGCCAAATAACTCACGCGACCCATCAGACACTTCCTAGGTGGGTGTCTGGTCCCTCACGTCAATTTTTCACTTAGGGCCAGCCCATGAAGTGTTGCCTTTAACTTTTGCATACGAACTCGGTTTGGGACAATTATTATATAAAAATTGATCACTTCGACGAGACGAAGACAATTCATGTAGATCATTTTTCCATAAGAGGCCGTCTTGGGGGCGTAATCAGCCGAATAGTGTTCTGAATACAAAATCTCAGTACTTTGAACACAACTTTGGCCTTAGAGATGAGATCGGATGGCTATCGCCCAAATATCAAAGTTTCTCCTTTTGAAGATACAGAACTTGCTCATTTTGAATACTTTTTATTTGATGCCATTTTAATTGTGTTTTTGACCATGCCAAAATCTGGCGTCAACACATGCCCCCCTGTTTTTCCGCAAGTTTTGTGTGCCGGAAAATAACTTGCACATAGCTTGTTCTAAGGACGATGTCAACACTCCATCGGCCACTTATATTTCTTAGGACAATATTCAGGTATCGGCCATGTTTGTGCTAAGGGCGATAATCATATATCGGCCATTGCCTGCTTAGGCTTCTTGCCACACACTCAGGTGGTATTTCTTCAAGTACTTGCCATTGAGAGCTCGAGGTAACAGTGCCCCTTGTACAAATTCCACCAAATAAGAGTTTACGGGAACTATTCTTGTAATCCTAAAAGGGCCTTCCCAACTTGGAGACCACTTCCCGAATTTTCTGTCTCTTGAACCAATCGGTAGAATTACTTTCTAGACAAGATCACCAACTTGAAAATTCTTCAACTTAACTTTCTTATGGTAAGCTCTTGCTACCCTCAACTTGTCCCTCTCTATGGCCTTCGAAGCAGCCAAATGTTTATCGGCAACCTCATCAATATTTTCCATCATCAAGTCATAAAAGTCTACTGCCGACAAATCATTTTGCTTGGCTATTCTCACAGCATTCAAATTTACTTCCTCCGATAAAACAGCCTCTTGACCGTATACTAACTCATATGGAGTCACTTTCGTAGCACCATGCCTTGATATCTTATGTGCCCACAAAGCTTCAGGCAACAACTCATGCCATCTCCTTGGATTATCCTCAATCTTCTTCTTTATGAGTTTGATTAAAATTTTATTGCTAGACTCAGCTTGTCCATTGGCTTGGGCATAATATGGAGAGGAATTGAGCAACTTTATGTTATAAGATTCGGCAAACTCTCTGAGTTGGTGTGACATAAAAGATGAGCCTTAATCTATAGTCAACGTTTGAGGAATGCTGAATCTATGAATAATGTGGTCGGTTATGAATTTAATTACCTCTGTATGTGTCATGTTCTTGAGAGGTACTACTTCAGACCATTTAGCGAAATAATCGGTTGCTACCAATACGAACCGATGCCCCTTTGAGGAGGACGGATGAATTTGTCCAATAAAGTCTAAACCCCATCCTCTGAAAGGCCATGGCTTGATAATGGGATGTAACATAGCAGCAGGAGCCAACTGAATATCACCAAATTTTTGACAAGCTTCACACCCTTTATAATATTTGAAGCAATCATTAATCATAGTCATCCAATAAAACCCAGCACATTGTAGTAACTATTTCATATTGGGGGCCGACTGATGAGTGCCACAAATATCTTCATGGACCTCTCCCATAGCAATTCTCGCATGGTCCTCGTCCAAGCACTTTAAAAGAACATCATCAATTGTTCAGCGATAAAGACCATCATCTCTCATTGTGTATTTGAAAGCCATACGCCGAACATCCATGTCCACCCTTCTACTAGGATCAATGATGGGTTTCCTCCAGTCTTGATTTTCTCCTGCATTGAATATTTCATTAGTGGCCGAAACGGTGGGCTCCAGTTTGGCCTCCCCTATGTTGGCAAGACTAGACATCGGCTTTTCAGAAATATGAAACATGCCATGATCAACATGATAGCCGGATGCTTGTTGTGCCGACTCATTTGCTTTCCAATTGTCATGTCTAGATATATGAGCAATGCTAAAATAATCCAAAGTAGAAATTATATCTAGACATTTATCAAGATAAACATTAAGTGATTCGTCAAAACATTGAAAGACTTTGGATATTTGTTGCACTACTAATAATGAATCACCATAAGCCTCAATATGTGTAACACTATAGCAAGTAACATCTCTAGGCCGAATAATAATGCTTCATATTCGGCTTGATTGTTTGTACAAGAATATTCTAAGCGGCATGAGGCTTTCAAAACAGCACCATGAGGAGATATGTAAACAATACCAACACCTTGGCCATTGCTACAAACTAAACCATCAAAATATAATTTCCATGGTACTAGTGAGACACGGTTTATATCAACATCATGCTTGTCATCGATCCGATGTTCAACAATAAAATTGGCAACGATTTGGCCTTTCATGGACTTTAGAGATTCATAGGCCAAATCATATTCAATCAATGCATAAGCCCACTTGCCAATTCTACCACTAAGAATTGGTCTATGCAACATGTACTTAATGACATTGGTTTGACAAGCCCGTATGCAAACACTCGGCACTAGGTAATGTCTCAATTTTGTGCAAGCATAATATAAGCATAGACATAACTTTTCAATAAATGTATACCTTGTCTCAGCGTCAAATAAATGGCGGCTCAAATAAGTGATGGCATGTTCTTTTCCTTCGGTTTCTTGAGTTAGAACAGCACCAATAATTCCTTCCTCTACTGCAATGTAAAGCCTAAAGGGTTCCCTATGTTTGGGTGCTTTCATCACTAGAGGAGTGCAAAAATAATTCTTGATCATATCAAATGCTTCTTGCCGTTTTGCCTCCCAAGTGAAACCAACATCATTCTTTAACCGAAGGATAGGAGTAAACGCATTAACCTTCCCTGACAGATTAGCTATGTATCTCATCAAATAATTGACCTTGCCAAGGAATTTTTGCATATCTCGCTTGCATGTTGGAGCCTCCTCTTTCTGTATGGCCTCTATCTTTTTGGGATCAATCTCTATGCCATCTTCATGAATAATGAAACCCAAAAACTTGCCAGCTGACACGCCGAATGCACACTTCAAAGGATTCATCTTCAGTCCATAATTTTTCATTCTTTCAAAAGTTAAACGCAAATCAGCCAAGTGAGATTCAAAAGCGTCTGATTTGACAACAATATCATCAATATAGACTTCAAGTATGACACTGAGCAAGTCATGAAAAATCAAATTCATAGCCCTTTGGTATGTGGCTCCAGCATTTTTTAATCCAAATGTCATCACTGTCCACTCGAATAAACCAAGGAAACCAGGGCATCGAAAAGTTGTCTTGGACATGTCCTCTTCGGCCATAAAATTTTGATTGTATCTGGCATTACCATCTACAAAGCTAATAACCTTATGTCCAGAAGCATCATTAATAAGCATATCGGCTATTGGGATGGGATACTCATCTTTGGGTGTAGCCCTATTCAAATCTTTGAAATCAATGCACAGCCTCAACTTGCCGGATCCTTTCTTTTCCACCGGGACAATGTTAGAAATCCACTCGGCTATCTGCAAGGTCTGATAAAATTAGCTTTAAGCAAACGACCGATCTCTTCCTTGATCCAGTCATATGTTTTTTGATTAAACTTTCTGGATGGTTGTTTATATGGTCTAAAACCAACCTTTATAGGTAACCAATGCTCCACTAGCTCTCGGCTTAAACCTGGCATCTCATGATATTCCCATGCAAAGCAATGAACATATTCTTTCAATAGCTCGATTAACTTAGCTTTACAATCATCTTTCAAATTTCTGTTTACAAACGTCGGTCGAGTGACTAAACCATCTCCAATATCTATCTCTTCTAATGGATCAGCCGATGCAAAACCTTGTCCAAGTTTATCCATGTCATCTAACTCCTCTATAGACTCATACATATCGTTCTCGCTGGACCGATATTTTACAAGATGTTTTTCTAACCACTCGGAACTAGAATCCATTTAAACATATCATACCTTGGCGCCGATTGCATTCAGTCAGCTTTAAAGAGACGGGCACGAAACCATTCTTGGTCGCGCTGAGAAAATCGAACTCTGACAAGCCACGCCCCGTCAAGCAAGTAGCATTGGGGTGTTGCCAATCCATCGATGCATCGGCCAAAGCAACACATGCCGAATTATCCGCATGAATGATCTCCACTTCATCATCAACCCACTGGATCAAAAACTAGTGCATAGTGGATGGTACACACTGGTTTGCATTATCCCAATCACAGCCTAGTATGACGTTGTAGTTACCTAGCACCTCAACGACAAAGAATGTAGTAGCCAAAGTTTTGCTTCCGACTGTAAGCTCCACATACATCACACCTTTGGCTTCAGTTTTCTCTTTACCTTCAAATCCACTGAGCACCATATTCATCTTTATCAGCTCTTCATCAGGCAAACCCAATTTCTTGAAGACCGAATAGGGCATAAGATTTACCACAACACCACCATCAACAAGCTTTCGACTGAGTGACGATCCGTTCATATGACCTCTGATTTATAACGATTTCAAATGTGTCACTAGGTCTTTTGGTTTCTCGAATATTGCGCTTTTAGGGCCAAAATCCGGCTGAGCCACCTCTCCTTCCTCATCTACAGCACAAAACTCAGCGGGTAAGTAATATACCATATTAATATCCATACCTTCATGAACCGGTGTAGACTCGTAATCTAAAATATCCTCCTCTTCCCCTAGTGTATCCACCGATTCTGAAATTTGTTCGAGCGAAAAGGAAGCAATAGGTAATGTAGACGATGCAATGATTACATCGTCCTCTTTTGGTGGTGTAGGTGCTTCTGTGATAGGTGTAGAAGCCACTGCATCTTGTATTTTTTTAGGCCTCCACACTTGTTTTGTAGGCACCATGGGCCGAGTGTCATTAAACAACTTGTCCCTTTGCTTCTCGGCCTCTTGTTTTGTCATCTCTTGACTTCTGAACCTCTGTAGTTTCCTCTTTTGTGTCTTTGTTAGCCCTAGAGGACACCACTTTGGCTAAGTGTATTTAGGATCTCTCGTCTTTACTTGGCTGGTGCTTTCTTCATGGTCATTAGCCGAGCACTTTGGCATGATAGCAAGTATCGGCTCAGTCGGATTGCTATGCATAATCGGCTGTTGTATGGTGAATGTTTCGGTGCCCAAGATGAGTGACTCGGCATCGATTTTTTCCTTGCCATTGCTTGACTCTTCCGTTGTAGCACTTGGCGACTTAACACGCCATTCTTGTTTGTCGACCCTTTTTTCATTATCTTGCACTGGCCGATTGACACCATTGTTCAAACGACCTCATGTGGGATAAGAAAGTCTCTCATGAACGGGCCTCCTCGGTTCTACCCAACCCGGATGAAAAGCATAAGGGGCCATTGGGGGCTGCCACCATCCTCCATTGAAGTCTCCCATGTAGTATGGCACATAGGGAGTGGCGGCATCCATGGTCCCGGCGCCCACGACCCATATGGCCTTGCATGATGCTGAAATTCTTCCCGAGGAGGTGACCTTGAGCGCTTCGTATTTGTTGACTGGTTAGATCTAGAACCGGCCACATGATTGGCATACTTGGACAACAACATATCAAAAGTTGGCTTGATTTTCTTGCGTTGCAATTTAGCTTCATTCGTCTTCCACTTACCAACCTCTCGACTCTTGGGCTTAACATATTTTACATGAGTTTTCTCTTGCACTAGTG
>NC_057809.1:294809921-294833943 GCF_018294505.1 Triticum aestivum
CTTGCCACCGGGTTGCTTGTCAAGCACGACTTGTCTCCCCAAGAGCTTGTTACCTTCCTTGTTTTTCCTGGGCTCACCAACAATGATATTAGCTTTATTAGCAGATTCGGCTATCTCTGGCCGAATGAGTAGCTTCTTCCCCTCCAAATGCATGGTATTCATTGGAAAATGTTGTTTATCAACTTGCATCTTAGAAAAGTTCAATCGTCCGTCATTAATGGTCGATTGTATCTGTTGTCGAAAAACATTGCAACCATTAGTAGCATGAGAAAACGAATTATGATACTTGCAATAAGCACGCTGTTTCAACTCTTCAAATGGCGGTAAAGTATGAGATATGCTAATAATCTTGGCTTGCAACAAAGCATCAAATATTCTATCACACTTAGCAATGTTGAAAGTAAAGTTCATCTCTCCATCATGATTCTTATGAATCGTCTTTAAGTCATTACAAGTAAATGGTTTGGCCTTAGATGGCCAAACAAATTCAGTAGCATAAATATCGCCCTCATCATTCGAGTGATCACTATCATATTCAACCATTTTCAAATTAGGACAATCAGCTTTGTATCTATGCACTTCTTTGAGATCTTTGCTTCGGCTTTCCTGAGCCAAAGCCCTTTGTAAGACTTGGTTGATATTTAAGAACTCATAGCTTTTCTCTAATGGGAGTTCTCAAACCACTCAGCACTAGGTCCGCCAAGTCCCTCTCGGTTATCACCAAACTAAAACACCGGTTTTTTGTTTCTCTGAATCTCTTGACGTAATCGGAGACCGATTCATCATGCTTTTGTTTAACCGATGTTAGATGTGATAACTTGAGTTCATTGTCACCACTATAAAAGTGATCATGAAATTTCTTCTCTAGTTGCGACCAAACTCGAATGGAACCATGTGGTAAAGAATAAAACCATGAAAATGCGGTACCAGTTAATGATAAAGGAAATAAACGCACTTTCAATTCATTTAATGATACCGCCTCACCCAATTGTGCTAAATATTGACTAACATGCTCCCAGGTGATTTTTGTGCCTTCTTCATTAAACTTAACAAAATCTGGAATTTTATATCTTGGAGGGCACTGGATGGCATCAAAGTACTCGGGGTACGGTTTATGGTAAATCCAATTCCGAGGTAGCTCAACTCCAAAATTCTCTCGAAGCATCTTAGCCATCTCCTCTCTAAGATTAGCTAGACCATCATCCATAGTGGATGATGCAGCTTGTGGTAGTGGCGTAGAAGGAGTAGGGTTACTAGATGTAGGTAGGAATTGTGGCATGTACATCGGCCCATAATTTGGTAGTGGTCGAGTGGATGTAGTTGTAGATAGGGTTTGGTTCAGCGTTGCCACCAAACCTGTCATGCCCATAATAGGATTAATGTGTGTAGCCACAATCTGATTTGTTTCGGTAGGATAATAAGTCATCGTCATGGGAGGCGCCGATGAGATAGGTAAAGCTAGATTAGGGTTTTGCACACTAGCAGCTACACCATCAATACCACTATACGATTGAGATATATTCTTTTGAGCATTAGTATTTTCTATGAAAGTTTGATAGACTAGATTGTTACCATCAACAATATGACTCTGAATCTCAGCCCACTACTTAGGAGAAAAGGTAGTACTCACAAAGGGTTTAACCTGCTCGGCTTGAAGAGGAGGGAACTTGATTTCTTCAATCGGAGTGATGTTGCCTTGGCGGTCCTTCTTGAACTTTCCAAGGAACTCCTGCAAGTCCTTCTCCTCGCGCGCCTTCTTGTACTCCTCATAGACTTGGCGATGACCGGCCGATATCTCATCAAGACTGGGCTTGATAATGTTATCCGTGTCTACCTTAGATGGCTTGGGAAGATCGTACATGGTGGATGATGACGATTGATCATCGATCCCTAGAGGAGTCTCCAAAAAGTGTGTTCACACACGAACACGTCACGTGTACCCTTGATGCCGGGGTTATGCACCACAGCTCACGTCGAAGAAGACCTGACCGACAACGCGATACGCAAGACAGTCGACGGGCGCTTTTTGCAGACCTGAAACCCAACCCCCACACCCCTGGGAGGGACCCCTTCAGGGAGTGCGGCGGCTATGGGCTGCCCTAGGTCGATTCGCTTGCCCCTAGAGCCTCGAGATTCGCAGCTCTCAAACACGAAGAACAGCGAAAATGAGAGAGAAAAATGGTGGAGAGATAAAACGTAGACTGAAAAAGTAGTATATTGATTTGTTCGATTGTGTGTTGTTTCAATCGGCCGTCACCCCCAACATATATAAGAGGTGGCTGGACTTCGCGTACAAGCAAAGGATTCATCTAGGCTTTCCTTACAAGAAAATTACATTAATTCACGTCCTCCAGTTCTAATTCCAATCCAACTCGGATTCAGCCCGAATCTGCCCCAATCTTCTGTCTGCCGTGGAATTTGCATATGACCTCCGATTGAGAAGATTAAAGTACCAAATCTATGCACCTTGATGAGACGAACAACTCACCTATTGATCATTTTTCCAAATAAGGTGGAGTAGATGAGTTGATTGCGAATACATCAAGGAGAATGAAGATCACTTCCCAGGAGTATATGACAGCTTCTAAGCATGTGGAGTAGATGAGTTTGTTGGACAAAAGCTCACAAAATGGAATGATGAGCTGATCATGCAGTTTTACTCCACTGCTAACTTTTACCCAGATGGGAAGATCATTTGGATGTCTGAAGGTACTAGGTACCAATCCACTGTTGAAGAATTGGCCAAACTGATCAATGCCCCAAAGGAACATGAGGATTACTTGGATGTGTATGCCAAGAAGAATAAAGACCACAACTCCATGGAAAACATGTACAAAGAGATCCCTAATAAAGCTTTGGAGACTCACAAGCTTGGACCTGCACATTACTTGTTGTCTGGTCTGCCTACCGTCAACACCATCTTAAGGCACACATTGCTACCCAAGTCTGGATATCACAAGATGGTTAGAGGACATTCCATCAACTTGCTGCAAATCTTTGATGTCCCTCAAAAGTTCAAAGTCATGAGTCCGATTGTAGAGACAATCAAGGGGACAACTGCTGACCAAAAGAGAACTTGTGGGTATGCTCCACACATTCAGGAGCACATCAACTCTAAGATGGGCACATGAACTTACTTGTTGGACAAAGAGCACTTACCCTTTCTTCCAGAGTTTCAAGATAATGAAGTTGTCATGAATGAGACTGAACCGTCATCAGCTCAAGCACAAGAGAAGAGGGCTAAAGCTAAGGCTAAGAAAGCTGCCAAGCTGCCTAGTTTAGAGGAAGCATCTCAAGTTTTCCCGAAGAGCAAGCAAGATCAACTTGCATACCTGATCCAATCTACTTTGAGGATTGAGAAGGGCTTGCCACCCTAACTCAGAATCAAGAGAGTCTAGAGAGGATTGTTGAGACAAATTTTTCTGATCTTAACCTCAAGGTAACTGAGATATAGACTGCAGTTGAGTAGCTCCAGGAGGAAGCAGAAGAGAGGAGAGGGAAGGCAACTACTGATGGTTTTCAGTGAGTACCAAGGAGTCAGAGGTCTACTACAGTGAATGTACCTGATTCTAGAGCTACAACATCTGCACCAGCAGCTACAGCTTCGGTGCCACCTCCAGCAGCCACTCCACCAGCTCCAACAACATCGACAGATGCCTTCGTCCTTGGAGTTCTCTCTACACCACCTCCCGAAGACCGAGCATGAGAGATGCATAGCACTATGCATTTTCAAACTTTTTGGTAACTTGTTGACAAAGGGCGAGAAACATGTATAGATCATAGGCCTTGAGAGAGAGTGTTTTTCCTTTTATCTCTCTTGTTTTTGGTTGAACCTTTTTATGTCCTTGGTTGATACACTATGTCTTTGTCTGTGTGAGATGCTTTTTTGATCATGTGATTGATCATATGCTACCTTAATGATTGCTTGGATGATATTATCTCTTATATTCCATATATGATCATTCACTTTGCTTGGTGATGAGTGCATGTTTTTTAATGTTTATCATTTTGAGCGCTCCACCAAGATGTGTGTGACATGGAAGAGTGACCCATGATACTAATCGATTGTGCATTTGCATTCAAAAGCAAATTTTAAATAATGCACAAATTTAGGGGGAGCTCTTGCTTATCACATACTTCTCAAAGCGACGATGTATTTCAATCTTATAATCATTTGTCGAAGCTTTTGATCTATATGCTGTAATCAATTACCAAAAAGGGGGAGATTGAAAGTGCAACTATCCTTGGGTGGTTTTGGTAATTCCTAACAACATATAGCTCATTGAGCTAATACTATTTCAACATAAATATTTCAGGAAAGATCAATGATTGAAATGGCATGGATTAGAAATGTGGACCCCTCAAAATGCGAAGGACAAAAGATTGGCTCAAGCTCTAAAGCTCAAGACTCTACATTTTACATTTAGTGATCCAAGATCACATTGAGTCCATAGGAAAAGCCAATACTATTAAAAGGGGATGAGGTGTTGCTTAATGGGTTACTTGCTCAAAATGCTTAGTGATATGCTCCAAAACCCTCAACCACTTTCTCATATCCACATATGTCCCAAACCAAAAGTCAAACCCGGCCCCACCGAAACTTTCTATCTGGCACCACTGGTTCAGTTGACATAGCCACTCCCACAAAACCCTAGTCTTTTCGGTCTCATCGATAGGGATCTCGGTCTCACCGAGATGGGATTGCAAACTCTTTGTTTCCCGTCGTAATGTTTCGGTCCAACCGAAATGAGCGATCGGTCCCACCGAGTTCACAATGCAAACTCCCTATTTCCCCTTCGTAACATTTTGGTCTCACCGAGATGAGCGAATCGGTCCCACCGAGTTGACCAACTCTCTTGTTAGCTTATTACCAAAGTCAGTCTCACCGAGTTTGTGTAATCGGTCTCACTGAGATTACATTATTCCCTAAACCTAATGAAATCGGTCTCACCGAGTTGACATGTCGGTCCCACCGAAAATCCTAACGTTCACAGTTTGAACTAAATCGGTCCAACCGTGTTTCATTATTTGGTCCCACCGAGTTTGGTGATTTGTGTGTAATAGTTAGATTTTGTGTGATAGCCCTCCACCTACTCTTCATTCGTGGAGAGAGCCATCAGAACATGCATACACTTCCATCATACATTTCCTGAGGGAGAACCACATAATCATGTGTTGAGGTCAAGATACTCCACTCCAACCATATGAATCTTGATGTCTAGCCTTCTCCAAGTTTCTTTCCACTCAAATAATCTTTCCACCAAATCCAAATTAGTGAGAGAGAGTTGAGTGTTGGGGAGACTATCATTTGAAGCACAAGAGAAAGGAGTTCATCATCAACACACCATCTATCACCTTTTCGAGAGTGGTATCTCCTAGATTGGTTAGGTGTCACTTGGGAGCCTCCATCAAGATTGTGGAGTTGAACCAAGGAGTTTCTATGGGCAAGGAGATCGCCTACTTCATGAAGATCTACCCTAGTGACGCAAGTCTTTCTTGGGCGATGGCCATGGTGGGATAGACAAGGTTGCTTCTTCATGGACCGTTTGTGGGTGGAGCCCTCCATGGACTCGCGCAACTGTTACCCTTCGTGGGTTGAAGTCACCATCAACGTGGATGTACAATAGCACCACCTATCGAAACCACGCCAAAAATCTTCGTGTCTACATTGCGTTTGCTCCCTCCAAACTCCTCCCTTTACCTTCATGTGCAATGCTTTACATTTCGCTTCTATACTCTTATACTTGCATGTGTAGGTTGATTGCTTGACTTGTGCTATGTTGCTAAAATCTGCCAAGACTTAAAATTGGGAAAAGGCTAGATTTTTATTTGGTCAAGTAGTCTAATCACCCCCTTTAGACATACTTTCGATCCTACAACATGCTCCAGTGCACCAAAGTTGTATGAAAAATCACATGTGTGTCCTTGGGTGAATTTCTAGGTTCCATGCAAGAGATGGGAGTGAAATTTAAACATCTGGGCATCGTGGCTCGGCCGGAAAGATTGAGAACTTGGTTTTTTAATTCCTGTAATTCCAAAACACGCCTGAAAATCATGAAACTTGGCATGGTCTCATGACATGGTACCAACATGTTGTGGTAATTTTTCTGTCTAATTTGCGAAGCCGCACACATTCACAATCAACAAAGTCATTGAAACCGTGGGCGTTCGACTTACCAATTACGTACGGCCACGCGTCCCCTTTTTTATTGGCTAGGAGGTGCCGTGCGGGGTAGCTATTTGAGTACGGGAGGCGTGCGATCAGACCCCTGCATGTGCTCATCGGGAGGAGAGCCCTTTGACCGATACCCGCCACACACCTCCCTCCCAATGTCTCCATTAATGGCGCTCGAGCACCTGTTCTACGGTGTGGCTATATGTATCACTGGACTGAGATTTAAGAGAGAAAATGGAAATCTGAAAAGAAAGTTTTGCATGGATCTTGATGTAAGATCTGACGGATCTATATAGCATTGACTATGACTTAGAGCAAGCATGATGAATATAAGGACGATGACATTGGATAATAATTGTCTTACATATTTATAAACATAATTAAAAAAGCCACATGCGGCAATGCCCGATATACACAAGGGCAAAAGAAGAAGGAAGAAAATGATCTGGCTCGCTGATCTCTACTTTCTTGATGCGTTGCTGCAGGCCGCGGGAACTAGTCTCCGCGACGAGCGGCGATGAGGTCTTTCTTGTCCTCAAGATGCTGGTTGAGAGCATCCATGGATTCCTCCACCGGCCTTCTGCGCTTGATGCGCAACATGGCATTCTCGTCCATAAGTTTCTCGACGATGATGCTGGTCCTCTTCAACAAGGCAGTGGTCTGCTCCTATGTCGGTGGGAAACGACACCTATAGGATCACAATAATCCCTACTGCGGTTGCCGGGCGCGGGGTTGAGAGAAGAGCGGGTCTAACAGAGAGCACGCGGTTCGTATATCTAGGTTCGGGCCGCGAGGTTGCGTAAAACCCTAGTCCTGCATTGCTGGATGTATTCTGAGGTCTTGAACTAGCTACGGGGTGTAACGACCTCCAAAAAGCCGAATCCCTCCCCTCGTCGCCTTGGGCCTCCTTTTATAGAAAAAGGGGTTGCCACAGTGGCATACAGGAGGTGGAAAGGCAACAGTGTTGCGAGGTTATCCTGGTATTACATGTCAAAGCGCATTAAATGCGAGGCTTAGGTGTCCCTCCACTTTGTCGGGGGTGGGGGCGAGGCCCGTCCCATCCGTCGCCGCTCCTCCAAGCTTCGACACGCGCCCTGGCCAGTGATGCATGCGGTGCCATGTAGGTAGGCAGGCAGCTGAGGTGGTGCGGTAGTGGAGTCTCCATGAAGGGCTGCATGTCGCCACGCAGGTGCCTGCCCAGCTGGTTGGGTCGGCAGCTGCATGCGAACGGCGACGGAGACTTGGCTAGTGTGGGCCTGGCGGTGGCCCTGCTGGCGTGCTTGGTGAGGGCCTTGCTGGGTGGCCCGGCAAGGGTCTTGCCGTGTCGTGTAGGCGTCCGTGGCAAGGATCTTGCCGGGGGTCTTGTGGGTTTCTTCGGTGAGGATGGCTGCCTTCCTATCCTCATTTGACCTTGACTATTCTTTGTCTTCACGAAGATCTGCATGCCACCATAGACGTGCCTCCCGAGCCCTGTCCAATGCATTTGTCAAGTGTTGGTGGGCTCGAGTGTGGCTCGCTCGGCTGGCGTGGGCGAGCTGCCCCGGCAAGGGTCCTTGCCAGGGAAACCTTCTTTGCCCATCTGATCTTTGTGGCCTTGGTCCTTGTCGTTGCTTTGCTTCGTCTTGGGCATCGATCTTACCTTGGCTTACCTCCCTTGCTCTGCTTGGTGTGGTCACGGGCGCGGCTCTGACTGCCCGTGCACAGGTAAAGGGGTACAAAAATGTGCCCCTAGTTTTGTACACCGACAGGAGCCCCCGGGCCTGGGCCACACATAAGTGCGACATGTTGGGTCAGGCCCAAAACGGTGCGTAGGCAGGCGGGGCGGTTTTTACCGTGGAAAGTTTTTTTGCGCGCTGTGCTTCCCACGACCCGTGCGCGGCACGGGGTGGAGGGGCGTGCATGACGTGGGCGGCATGCGTGGGGCGGTTTTCACATGCATGCATCACATCATAGTAAAAGAGGTAGCTCGCGCCTTCCCCGTAAAGGGAGGAAGGCGTGGAGGCGCGGCTCATTTACTGGATGAGTCTTCAAGGCGTCCACTCCCTCAATCACGGGGTGCGGAGTGGTTGCCTCACCCGTCCCCTCGGTTCTGCACGTCTGCCACACGTCTTTCATGCGCTCGAGGTGGCAAACGGTGGAGGCGGGAAGCCGGGCCGTCGCTGGTTGGGGCAGTGGGTTGGTCTTGGTTCCCTGCGCCTGTCGTGTCTTGATAGGCTGAGCGAGGCGGCCGAGCCCCAACCCCGTTCCTTTATAAAGAGGAGGAAGGGGGATGGCACCCCACATTCTTCCATTTCTACCTCCCTTCGCTTCCGCTCCTTCCTTTCATTCACCATGGAGAAAGCGAATCCCGGTCCTTCAACGGAGGCGGCGAGGGTCGCCGCTCGACAACGCGTCCCTCCTCCCACTGAGCCCGTGTTGGCAGAGCCGGCCGCGATGGGAAGGGGAGGGGGCGAGGCCGTGGGCGAGGCCGGGGCAGAGGGCATAGCGCTCGGGGAAGAGGAGGACTGGGCGCCAGATCAGCCTCTCCTCCACCAGTAGTTCCTCCTCCGATGGAGGGCCATGCCGGGGACAACCCCTGCGAATTCTTCGTCACGCTACGCCAGCCACCACGCCATCGCCTTCGCCCCCCAACTCCATTCGCGCAGGAGATGGAGTTGGATCCGCCGCAGGCGTTGCAGTTGCATATGAGGGGCTGCAGGAACGGCGGCACATGGGCCGACATCGAGTTCCCCGCCCCTCACGTCATGTATCTCCACCGAGGGTGGAAGACTTTCGCTCGCCTCCACAGCTTGACGGATGGGCTCACTCTCCATTTCAAACTAATGGAGGGTGTCCTCCTCTCTATTAAGATCTTCGGGCACTTCGGGACTCATGTAAGGTGCTGTGTGGAGAGCTCTTCTGACGATGAAGACTCCTCCTCGAGCGAGAGTTGCGAGGAGGACAACGGCAACGATGACGAGGCTAGCGGGCGGCAGGAGGACGGGTCCGATTAGCCGTCGGGCGCCGCTCCGAGCGGCACCGGCGACCCCATCATCCGCGTCGCCGGCTCCTTGAACTTCTTGGGGTCGTCTCCTTGGGCGGCTGGCATTGGGAGGCTGCGGAAGAGAAAGAGGGTGGGTGGCAAGGCCGTCAAGTCGGAGTACGCAGGCACCGACGCCTTCGTCATGTACCGACGTCCTACCGCCTCGTATTCGAGCTCTCCCTCCGGCGCCGCCATCACCATCCAGCTCTTGGACGGCCACCAAGATGTCCTCTTGGTGTCTTCTGCCACTCATAGCTCGCCTAGGCGCTTTTGCCCTTCTGTTTCTTGTTCCATTTCCTGAGGAGAGGGATAATAAAGGGATTATGGGCATCGTATCTCTTTTTAGTCTTGTAAGCCTTCGGGCCTTTGTTAACTTTAGAACTTGTAATCCCCTTGTTCATGTTTTTCATTTCGTATGAATTGTACCTGTACGGGATGTTGTTAATGAAAAAGGGATGTTTGCTGGGTTTTTCGTTCGCAGGTAAAACCCACGACAAGGAGTAAATCATTGTTACCTTTAAGATAAATGTTTTCTCGTCCGGCAACAGGCCTTGCCGTCCCACCACTCCGCTCGACCTTTCTCACGCCCTTGGCGGAGGCAGGGATGAGGTGGGCTTAGGCTCCTCGTTTCATTTCCTTGCTGCCGCGACTATGACCAATCTCGGTCCCAGGAAACGAGTCCTAGGGCCCGAAATGAGGGGAGCACGGTAGCCTAAGGATAAAACGAGGTTTCACATACCTCAGTCCATAATGAAATGCATGATAAGAGATAGAGAACTTATCTGAATCTGCAGCCTGTCAAAGGTCTTCGTTCTCAAGCCTCGCAACACTTCAGCATTTGCCCTCTCCGCTTGGCCGTTGCTCCGTGGATGTGCCACGGAAGCAAAACAAACCTTGTTGCCGAGGTCTCGGATGTACTGCATGAAGGTGTGGCTTGTGAACTGCGTGCCGTTGTCGGTGATGACTCTATTTGGCACACCAAAACGGCAGACTAGTCCTTTGAAGAATTTGACGGTTGACTGAGAAGTCACCTTCCTCACTGCTTCCACCTTTGGCCACTTTGTGAACTTGTCGATTGCAAAGTACAAGTACTCAAAGCCCCCGACGGCGCGGGGGAAAGGGCCCAGTATGTCGAGGCCCCTGACCGAGAATGGCCAGGAGAGAGGGATTGTCTGAAGGGCTTGAGCTGGTTGATGAAGCTTCTTTGAATGGAACTGGCACGCTTCACACTTGGTGACTAGTGCCATCGCATCCTGGAGGGCGGTGGGCCAGAAGAAACCTTGCCGGAACGCCTTCCCGGCAAGGGCCCTTGACCATATGTGGGAGCCACATATGCCTCCATGTATCTCTGCCAACAGCTCTAGTCCTTCCTTCCAGGGGATGCACTTGAGTTTCACACCGTTCGGCCTCCTCCAGTACAGGACGTCATCAACGAACTGGTACAGGGCGGACCGATGGGCTACTCTTTCCGCTTCTTCCTGCTCCTCAGGAAGCTCCCTTGTTTGGAGGAATTGGACGGTGTGCTGCGCCCATGCCGGAGCCTGAGGCTCGACGGCAAGGACCAAAGGCATCTCTTCCGCCATGGGAGCGGCTGTCTCCATGGCCAGGGCCTGACGCCCCGTCGGAGCCAACTGCCCTTGGGCAGACTCAGCGTCCGCGGCAGCACCCTTGCCGGCAGCCCCGGAGGGCTCAGTAGGAAAGTACTTGCCGGGACTTGATTTCCTCTGCTTGCTCTGCCCTGCTGATGGATCGACGGATGGTTGAATTAACCGGAGCAAAAAGGGACCTGGTTCCATAGGTAGCTTGAATGCGGCACGCTTTGACAGGTAATCAGCGATGTCGTTCTCCACTCGGGGGACGTGCTCCGCCTGGATACCATCAAAGCGTTCCTCCAGCTTCCTCAACTCATCTACGTATGCTTCCATCAGTGGGCTCTGATAATCTTTGTTGACCTGCCTGACAACAAGCTGCGAGTCACCCCTGACGATGAGCTTCTTAACCCCGAGGTCCGCCACGATCCTGAGACCGGCAAGCAATCCCTCGTACTCGGTGGTGTTATTGGTGGACATCTCCCTGTGGAAGTGCATCTGGATCATGTACTTGAGGTGCTCTCTGGTGGGTGCGATGAGCAGCACGCCGGCACCGGCGCCTTGCAGCGAGAAGGCTCCATCAAAGTACATGATCCAGTTGCGGTCTGCTTCCTTGCCGGGGAGAGTAGTCTCCTGGATTTCTTCGTCAGGCATCAAGGTCCATTCCGCGATGAACTCCGCCAGGACTCTGCTCTGAATTGTCGAGGTACTTTCAAACTTTAAGCTGAAGCTTGACAACTCCAAGGCCCATTCCATAGTCCGTTCGGTTGCGTCTGGTTGTGCAGTATCCGTTGCAACGGGAGGCGAGTGACAACAGTGATCTCGTGAGCCTGGAAGTAGTGACGCAGCTTCCTCAAGGCCATGAGGAGGCCGAAGAGCAATGTTTGCACACAAGAATACCTTGACCTAGCCCCTTACAAGAGGGAGCTGACAAAGTAAATCGAGTGTAGCATCATCTTTTTCTTGGGCACCACTTCACTCGGCCGCGGGGGCATCGCCCTGGTAGCACCAGACTCTGCCGCGGCCGCGCCTTGTCGGCACCAGGCCCTGCCAGGGGAATCTTCGGCTCGCCATCCGCTGGTTCTGCCGCCATTGCTGCCTCCTCGTCGACCTCCCTCTGCGCCACTAGTGCGGCGCTGACCACTTGGTTCGTCGCTGCAAAATACAATAGCAAAGGCTCTTGTGGTTTAGGCGCAACTAGTATTGGCATGGAGGAAAGGTATTTCTTCAGGTCCTGCAGTGCGGCCTCGGCTTCTAGGGTCCACTCTATTGGGCCCGCCTTTTTCAAGATCTTGAAAAAGGGAAGGGCACGCTCGGCGGACTTGGAGATGAACCGGCTCATGGCGGCAACATAGCCGGCGAGCCGACGCACATCCTTGATCCGCTTGGGCGCCTTCATCTGCTCAATAGCCTTGATCTTGTCTGGGTTTGCCTCAATCCCGCGCTGTGACACAAAGAACCCGAGAAGCTTGCCGGACGGGACGCCGGAGACGCACTTCTCAGAGTTCAACTTGAGGTTGATCTTGCGCAGGTTGGCAAATGTCTCTTCTAGATATTGCACAAGAGTCGGCCCGTCCTTGGTTTTGACCACTATGTCATTCATGTAGGCCTCCATATTTCTATGGAGCCGAGGTTCAAAACCAATTTGGACCGCTCTTGCAAACGTTGAGCCAGCACTCTTCAACCCGAAAGGCATCCGTAAAAAGCAATACGTACCACATGGGGTGATGAATGTTGTCTTCTCTTCATGCTCTCTTGTCATGAAGATTTGGTGGTAGCCTGAGTAGGCATCGAGGAATGATAGTAGATCACACCCGGCCGTGGAGTCAACAATCTGGTTGATGCGCGGCAATGGGAAGGGGTCCTTAGGACAAGCCTTATTGATATCTATGTAATCAATACACAACCTCCACTTCCCACTCGCCTTGCGCACCACTACCAGATTGGCCAACCACGTCGGGTGGAGCACCCCTCTCACCAAACCTACCGCTTGTAACTTCCTCATCTCCTCTGTGATGAACTCCTGCCTCTCTAGAGCCTGCTTTCTGACCTTCTGCTGGATGGGCCGCGCATGGGGGCAGACAGCTAGGTGGTGCTCAATCACCTCCCTGGGAACACCGGGGATGTCGGACGCTTGCCATGCAAACACGTCGACATTCGCCCGCAGGAAGGTGACGAGCTCGCCTTCCAATTTGCTACTGAGGGTGGAGCCTATGGTGAAGGCCCCTCCCATGCCATCCTCCATGATGGGCACCTTCTTGGTCTGCGGCGGCTCGGCTCTGGATCTCTTGTTCTTGTCGGCAGAGCTCTCTGGCACGTCCTCAGTGGTAGCACAACACCCCGAGGGGTTGCGCTTGCCGGAGTGGGTGCGAGAGGTCTTGTCGGATCCTTTTTCCTCCCGGGCCTTCGGCGGCAGGAGCAGGTGCCTGGATGGTAGCTGCTGCAACTGCTTCCCGGTAGAGTTGGTTGGCGCAGATCAGCGTGTCCTTCTTGTCGGAGGGGATGGAGATGATGGTCAATGGCCCGGGCATCTTTAGCATGTTGTAGGCATAGTGTGATGCCGCCATAAACTTAGCGAGTGTTGGGCAGCCGAGGAACCCGTTGTAGGGCAAGGGGATCTCGGCCACGTCGAAGATGATCCTCTCCGTCCGGAAGTTCAACTCCCCTCCAAACATCACTGGCAGCGTGACCTTTCCCTTTGGCTGGCTTCTCCCCGGATTGACTGATAAAGGCTAAGGTGTCCCGCCTTTCGATGAGATGGTGGATTTCGCTTTGGTGGAAGTCGACTTTGACGATCCGACTACGAACGTGCGAGGACGTCGCGCCTTAGCAATCGCTAAACCAACTCCGAGAGGTTATTGACCACGCCGGAGCACGATCAACCTGACCACGAGGGTCTGTTTCCTGCGAGCAAACGAAGAACAAGCAAGAAACTAAGATTGCAATCTGGATATTGCGAATATAAGATGAAAGCTTTATTGATCAAGGTGGGGTTCTGTGACGCCTTTGTCTGGTCGTTGAACACAAACGAAGTACGCGAAGTTGCAGCTATGGCGAACTTTTAATCTAAACAAAACCCAAAGTCTAAACGATGCCCTAAGGGCTGTATATATGGAGGAAGAGGGGGGAATTTCGTGGCCCTTGGTGGAGGGGTCCGAAATCAACCCTATCTCTTGTTTCCCCACACATACGGACTCTAAAAATAGCCTATACTTATGTATTTCGAAATTACATGGGCCTGGCCCAATAATAAGGTGACGCAGCACCTATATTAGCCTCGGGACGAAATTTATGAAGTGGCATCTTGTATATTTCGTCCAAGGCTTCATGCACCCATTATGGTGGCTTCAAAGTCCTGAAATCATCACTTGTAACTCCGTTCTTGTTCCCCTTGCGCATGCCATCATCTCCATGCTTGTTCTTGCTCCAATGTTCATCCTTCTCCAAGCTAGGCCCTTCATTTGTAAGCAAAACAAATGTATCCAATTTAGGCAGCATCATATTCTCATGAACATTAGAATCATTACCAAGAAACGAAAGTACCTGGTAATTTAGTTGGCGTGCACGAGCTCTAGTAATTGGTCCAGTATGTATAGCAGCAGCGGCTGTGGGTGTAACAATTGTATTGATGTCCTCATCATCCTCCCCTTCTTGAAATGAAGTCGTCCTCGACGGAAGTTCATCTTCCTCACCCAAATAAGGCTTCAAATCTGCAATGTTAAAAGTGGGACTAACCCCAAAATCTGCAGGCAGCTCAAGTTTATATGCATTATCATTTATTTTCTCTAACACCTTAAAAGGACCATCAGCACGTGGCATTAACTTTGATTTGCGCAAATCAGGAAATCTATCCTTACGCAAATGTAACCAAACAAGATCTCCAGGTGCAAACACAACATGTTTTCTACCCTTATCTCCAGCAAGTTTATATTTAGCATTCATGCGCTCAATGTTTTCCTTAGTTAACTCATGCATTTTTAAAATCAATTCAGCATGTTGTTTAGAATCAAAATTAACCTTCTCCGAAGATGGAAGAGGCAACAAATCAATAGGTGCACGAGGTAGGAAACCATACACAACTTCAAAAGGGCACATCTTAGTAGTAGAATGCAATGAACGATTATAAGCAAATTCAATATGAGGCAAGCATTCCTCCCACATTTTCTTATTATTCTTCAAAACAGCCCTAAGCATAGTAGACAACGTTCTATTGACTACTTCAGTTTGTCCATCAGTTTGGGGGTGACAAGTAGTACTAAAAAGCAGTTTAGTCCCCAACTTAGCCCATAAACATCTCCAGAAGTGGCTAAGAAATTTAGTATCACGATCTGAAACAATAGTATTTGGCACACCATGCAAGCGAATAATTTCACGAAAGAACAAATCAGCAACATTAACAGCATCATCGCTTTTATGACATGGTATAAAGTGTGCCATTTTCGAGAATCTATCCACGACAACAAATATGCTATCCCTCCCCTTCTTTGTTCGAGGTAAACCTAAAACAAAGTCCATAGATATATCCTCCCAAGGAACACTAGGTACAGGCAAAGGCATATACAAACCATGAGGATTGAGTCGTGACTTAGCTTTTTGACATGTAGTGCAGCGAGCAATAAAACGCTCAACATCCCGTCTCATCTTTGGCCAAAAGAAATGTGTAGCAAGTACGTCCTCCGTCTTCTTCACGCCAAAATGTCCCATTAATCCTCCTCCATGCGCCTCCTGCAACAACAAAAGACGAACGGAGCTAGCTGGAATGCATAGCTTGTTAGCACGAAACACAAATCCATCGTTAACGACGAACTTGTTCCACATTCTTCCTTCTTTACAATTCTGCATTACATCTTTAAAATCAGCATCATGCACATATTGATCTTTGATGGTCTCCAAACCAAATATTTTGAAGTCAAGTTGTGAAAGCATAGTGTAGCGGCGAGACAATGCATCAACAATAACATTTTCTTTTCCCTTCTTGTGTTTAATGACATAAGGAAAAGTCTCAATGAATTCAACCCATTTAGCATGTCTATGATTCAGTTTAGCTTGACTTTTAATATGTTTCAAAGATTCATGATCAGAATGTATAACAAATTCTTTGGGCCATAAATAATGTTGCCATGTTTCTAAAGTCCGAACAAGAGCATATAATTCTTTATCATAAGTAGAATAATTCAGACTAGGCCCACCCAATTTTTCAGAAAAGTATGCAACAGGTTTGCCATCTTGTAATAACACACCTCCTAATCCAATTCCACTAGCATCACATTCAAGATCAAAAGTCTTATTAAAATCAGGAAGTTGGAGTAAAGGAGCATGTGTCAACTTATCTTTCAATACCGTGAAGGCTTCTTCCTGTGCGGTACCCCAAAGAAAAGGCACATCTTTCTTTGTAAGCTCATTGAGAGGTGCAGCAATGGTGCTGAAATCTCTCACAAAACGCCTATAGAATCCAGCGAGGCCAAGAAAACTCCTCACTTGTGTGACCGTTTTGGGCTGCGGGCAACTCTCAATAGCTTCAATCTTGGCTTTATCAACTTCAATTCCCTGTGGAGTAACAACATAGCTAAGAAAAGATACTCGGTCGGTGCAAAAGGTGCACTTCCCAAGGTTACCAAACAAACGTGCATCACGTAGAGCAATAAAAACAGCACGTAAATGTTCCAAATGTTCTTCCAAAGATCTGCTACAAATCAATATGTCATCAAAGTAAACTACCACAAATCGTCCAATGAAAGCACGTAAAACTTCGTTCATTAATCTCATGAAAGTACTAGGTGCATTAGTTAACCCAAAAGGCATGACTAACCACTCATATAATCCAAACTTAGTTTTAAATGTTGTTTTCCATTCATCTCCCAATTTCATACGAATTTGATGGTAGCCACTATGCAAATCAACTTTGGAGAATATTGTAGAGCCACTCAATTCATCAATGATAGAGGCTAAGGTGTCCCGTCTTTCGATGAGATGATGGATATCGCTTTGGTGGAAGTCGACTTTGACGATCCGACTACGAACGTGCGAGGACGTCGCGCCTTAGCAATCGCTAAACCAACTCCGAGAGGTTATTGACCACACCGGAGCACGATCAACCTGACCACGAGGGTCTGTTTCCTGCGAGCAAACGAAGAACAAGCAAGAAACTAAGATTGCAATCTGGATATTGCGAATATAAGATGAAAGCTTTATTGATCAAGGTGGGGTTCTGTGACGCCTTTGTCTGGTCGTTGAACACAAACGAAGTACGCGAAGTTGCAGCTATGGCGAACTTTTAATCTAAACAAAACCCAAAGTCTAAACTATGCCCTAAGGGCTGTATATATGGAGGAAGAGGGGGGAATTTCGTGGCCCTTGGTGGAGGGGTCCGAAATCAACCCTATCTCTTGTTTCCCCACACATACGGACTCTAAAAATAGCCTATACTTATGTATTTCGAAATTACATGGGCCTGGCCCAATAATAAGGTGACGCAGCACCTAAAATAGCCTCGGGACGAAATTTATGAAATGGCATCTTGTATATTTCGTCCAAGGCTTCATGCACCCATTATGGTGGCTTCAAAGTCCTGAAATCATCACTTGTAACTCCGTTCTTGTTCCCCTTGTGCATGCCATCATCTCCATGCTTGTTCTTGCTCCAATGTTCATCCTTCTCCAAGCTAGACCCTTCATTTGTAAGCAAAACAAATGTATCCAATTTAGGCAGCATCATATTCTCATGAACATTAGAATCATTACCAAGAAACGAAAGTACCTGGTAATTTAGTTGGCGTGCACGAGCTCTAGTAATTGGTCCAGTATGTATAGCAGCAGGGGCTGTGGGTGTAACAATTGTATTAATGTCCTCATCATTGACCCCCTGAAACGTGCCAGTTTCCACGAGGTCTCCGTCAGGTATTTGCAACCTTTTGATCATGACGGGCCAGATCAGGTTTAGGCCGGCCCCGCCGTCAACCAACATCTTGTTCACCCTGAGGTTGCGTATTGTTGGCGAAACCAACAACGACAAACACCCGACCGCGGTAGTGCGATCAGGGTGGTCCTCGACGTCAAAGATGAGGGGCGTGTTGGACCACTTTAGTGGCTTCTGAGCATCGAACGACGGCTCTGTTGCTGTGACCTCTCGCGCCCACTGCTTGAGTTGGCGGTGACAGGTGTGCAGCGAGGCGCCGCCATCGACGCACATGGCCTCCGTAGCCTTCTGGAACCTTGCTCACCAGACTCGTCGTCCTCGTCACGGTCGTCATCTTCTTGTTTCTTGTCGCGGCCCCGGGCGGGTCTTTCTTGATGTTTGTCCCTGCCGGGGCGGCCTCCTTGGCCGCTGCACTTCTTGTCGGATCCCTCAGCACCATCCTGGTCCTTCTCCTTGTCCTGCCTTTCATCCTCAGCCTTTTGCTTCTCAGCAAGCAGCTCAACTTGCCGGCAGTTCTGGAGATCGTGGCCCTAGGTGCGGTGGATCTTGCAGTATTGCTTGCTGGAGCTTCCTGGCTTGTCGGTAGCCGCCACGGCCCGGCAGGCGGCGCACCCGGCAATCTCCTTGCCGGGGGTGTCTGCCTTGACCTTCTTGCTGGCGCCGGTATCGTCAGATCCCTCAACGGAAAGCACGTCCTTGCCTTTGCATTTCCTGTTGCGACGCTAGCCCCTCTTCGTCGGGGCGGCGTCGTCCTCCTTAGTAGAGTCGGTTTCCGCGCCGGTGTTTTCGCCGGGGTACTTCCTTTCCTCTTCAGCCCGGGCGCACCTGTCGGCCGGAACGTAGAGCTCGGCCACATATTTAACCTTGGTCATCGCCAACTCCTTGTGCATCTTGCAATTGCACACATTCTGATGGAACGCGCTAATCACAGCGGCGGTATGAACGTCGGGGATGTTGTACTGCGCCCGACTGAATCTCTGGATGTACATGCGCAGGTCTCCCCTTCCTTCTAGGGAATGATATGCAGATCACTGGCCTTGCCATGAGCTTGGTGGCCTCCCGTTAAGGCACCAACGAACTCATGGCACAGACCTGTCCAGGAAGAGATGGAGTCCGCCGGCAAGTGCATCAACCAAGACATCACATTGGGCTTGAGCGCCAGCAGGAAGTAGTTGGCAAGCACCTTGTCGTCGTGAGCCCTAGCGGCCTGCATCGCGATGGTGTAGATGCTGAGGAACTCGGACGGATGGGTCTTGCGGGTGTACTTCTCGCCGACGTCGGGCTTGAATGTGCGGTGGGACGGCGACTAGAACTGCCTCAGCTCACGGGAAAAAGTCGGACAGCCCACCTCGTAAGGTAGGCCACCTGGGCCCCCCGGTGCCGGGTGGTCCATAGTGGGTCCCGCCCGCTTGTCTGACTGGCGGCGCGCTTCGCGCCGGCGCTCGACGGTGGTTCGAGCATCTTCGTGAGCTCACTCCCGAAGGACCTGGCGCTGGTCGCGGAGGGTCCATGGATCGGACGACGCTATGGAGATGTTATCACCATCATCGCCGCGACGGGCTGACGCCCGTGGCGGCTGGCGAGGAGGAGGAGAGTGCACCATGGCCGCAGCTCCCCCGGTCCTCCCAACGCCAGCATGTGGTGGTTCGGTGGAGCGTCGACCCGAGGGCCCCGCCGGTGACGAATCGTCTTTGTACGCGACGGCGACTACGCTCTGGATGGTGGCCCTCCACTCATCGAGCTTCTTCGCGGCAGGAGGGAAGTCGAGGAGCAGCTGCGCGCGCCAAGGCTTCCGCTGGCGTGGGTGGCGGCGACAGCTGAGTGGATCGTGGCGTGCTTCGACTTCTAACTATGATAGAAGGAGCTCTGTCACGACCCAGCGGCTGCGTGCCATTTTCACCAGTGCTTCGGTGAGCGAGTTGAACTCCTTCGCCTTGCTGACGACGCACAGGGATCTTCCCGCGGCAGTGCCTAGGGTCACCAACGTGGTGACGACGTTCGGCCCGCACACCATGGGAAGAACGCGCGGTGGTCGCCAGTGTATGCGTCCTGGAGGTCGCCGCGTGATGAGGACATCAATACCATTGTTACACCCACAGCCCCTGCTGCTATACACACTGGACCAATTACTAGAGCTCATGCACGCCAATTGAATTATCAGGTACTTTCGTTTCTTGGTAACGATTCTAATGTTCATGAGAATATGATGCTGCCTAAATTGGATACATTTGTCTTGCTTACAAATGAAGGGCCTAGCTTGGACAAGAAAGATGAGCCTTGGAACAAGTTCAAGCATGGAGATGATGGCATGCGCAAGGGGATCCAGAACCGAGTTACAAGTGATGATTTTAGGACTTTGAAGCCACCATAAGGAGTGCATGAAGCCTTGGACAAAATATACAAGATGCCACTTCATAAATTTCGTCCAGAGGCTATTTTAGGTGCTGCGGCACCTTATTATTGGGCCAGGCCCATGTATTTTCGAAATACTTAAGTATAGGCTGTTTTTAGAGTCCGTATGTGTGGGGAAACAAGAGTTAGGGTTTGTTTCGGACCCCTCCTCCAAGGGCCACGAAATTCCCCCCTCTTCCTCCATAGATACAGCCCTTAGGGCATCGTTTAGACTTTGGGTTTTGTTTAGATTAAAAGTTCGCCATAGCTGCAACTTCGCGTACTTCGTTTGTGTCCAACGACCAGACCAAGATGTCATAGAACCCCACCTTGATCAATAAAGCTTTCATCTTATATTCGCAATATCTAGATTGCAATCTCAATTTCTTGCTTGTTCTTCGTTTGCTCGCAGGAAACAGACCCTCGTGGTCAGGTTGATCGTGCTCCGGCGTGGTCAATAACCCTCGGAAGTTGGTTTAGCGATTGCTAAGGCGCGACGTCTCGCACGTTCGTAGTCGGATCGTCAAGGTCGACTCCCACAGAAAATGATAGCCACCATCTCATCGAAACATCGGGACACCTCTGCCTCTATCAAGTTTTTTTTTAGTTTTAGTTTTTTTATTTTTTTAATTTTTTTTATTTTTATTTTTTTGTTTATTTTTTTTGTTTTTTTGTTTTTGTTTTGTTGGCGCCCACCGTGGGGCTATCGTTTTTGTTGTTGTTGTAGAGATGCGTTAGGTGCAGACGGTGGTGGTGGTGGAAGACGCGCGAGCAATTCATTAATCCAAGTTGTCACGCCGCCGCCGCACCATCGTCATCATCATTGCCATATACCACCACCCCACCATATACATCATCGCTGCCATATACAACCACCAATCCGAGTCCACATATACCATCGCCATATACAATCACCAATCCGAGTCCACATATATCATCGCCATATACAACCACTAGTCCGAGTTCCACCAGATTCATCGCCGCCACCAGTCCGAGTTCCACCAGATTCATCTCCGCTACCAGTCCGAGTCCAGTATTTGTTGCTTTGTTTTCGAGTTCCAGATCACGCGATACTTTGAGTCATGACAGAGTAGGACTCCTGAGATTTTGTGCTACCCGCAGAAGAAAAACAGTTCCAAACTCAAAAACAAATTCTGGCTAGGCAGTTTTTAGACCATTTGTAGACTTTTTCAAAAAAAATTGTTGCGGAGCAAAAAAAAAGAGGAAAAAAGTGCAAAAAAAGTGAAAAAAAAGAAAAAAAATCAGAGAGTGATCCTCCCTTGTTTACGTGCCGCGCCGTGATTTTGTTCGTGTTCTAGGCTCGCGTCTCTAGTACGGTCTAGCCTAGGACCAGCACAGTACCGTCGTTGAGCGTTTATTCAACTTTGCATCTCCGAATTGATTATTGCTGACCCTTTTTGCTACCATATTATAAGCCTTCCCAGCTCCACATACATCTACGTCGTGCGTTTGACTCTCCCTGGCAATCACTCTATCCAAGCTTTGAGAGTTTTGACTAGGACGGTTGCCGATCACCGCCTGCTGCTGGGTAAGAACTGGTAAGAATTTGAGATTTGCTTGACGGATTTGTGACATCCACCACCACCTCTTGTTAGTAGTCTGTAGGATCATATTCTTGTGTGTTTCTATTGCTGCTAACCATGGCAGGATCACAAGCAGACGAGACTGACTGGGAGAACATGACGAATAAGGAGTTGCATGATAAATTTCAGCAAATGATGAGTGGACAGGTGCAAGATGTGCTAAACAGATTTGAAGAGGCCATGGAGAAGATAGATGGCATGGAGAAGACGTTCGAAACAAAGCTCGATAACAAGTTTAATGAATTGCTCGCGCGTCTTCCACCACCACCATCGGCTGCCCCTAACGCACCTATACAACAACAACAACAACAACAACAACAACAACAACAACAACGTTGCTTTCCAAATCAAGTGGGACGAGCACAGCGCGTTCCCATTGACCCTGGGCAAAATTCTGGTGCCGCTGTTGATGCTTCGGCCGCTCCTGCTGCTACTACAGAGGTGGAGGACCATTACGAGGATGAGGTTGACCAAAATCAGAACTACGTGCAACCACCAGCACCACCACCACCAGGTCGTCCTCATGCATATCATCGCAATGGTAGGGCTGCACCACCACCTGAGGGTCATGACCATCTTCCTAAACTAAAATTGAATATTTCACCATTTGAGGGTAGATATGTTCCTGATATATATCTTACTTGGGAGTTAGAAACTGAACAACGATTTACATGTTTACAATATCCTGAGGAGAGACGTGTTCCTGCTGCTGTTTGTGCTTTCACTAGCTTTGCGTGTGTTTGGTGGTCTGAACATTGTAGATTATATCCTATTCCAACTACTTGGGATACTTTGAAAACTGCTATGTGTACTCGTTGGGTTCCACCATATTATCAACATGAATTACTTCAAAAATTGCAGCGTTTGAGACAAGGAAAAACTTTTGTAGAAGAATATTATCAGGAATTACAATCTGGCATGATTAGATGTGGTATTGTTGAGGAGAATGAAGCTATGCTTGCACGTTTTATGGGTGGATTGAAGAGAGAGATTCAGACCATTCTAGAGTATAAGGAGTATACTAATATCACTCGTTTATTCCATCTTGCTTGTAAAGCTGAACGTGAAGTGCAGGATCGACAGGAATTGGCGCGAACTACCTTTTCTGCAGGTCGATCTTCATCATGGACACCACGTGTATCCTCTACTTCCACTCCACTAGCACCTCATTAGGTGCCACCTCCAGCCATGATACAAGAAAGCAGGCACAACAACCACTATCTGCCAAGAGCACACCTGCCGGACCTGCGAAGAGCTCTTCTTCGTCCATGGCATCAACAAGGCACACAAGTGATATTATTTGTCGTCGTTGTAAGGTAAGAGGACATTTTGCGAGAGAATGCCAATCTCAGCGTGTGATGATTGCTACTGAGGATGGTGGGTATGAGTCCGCTAGTGACTATGATGAGGAGACTTTGGCTCTTATTACACGCGAAGAACACGGTAGAGATGATTCTGATCATGAGACGCAATACATGGCTCCTGAAGATGCTCACAAGTATGAATGTTTAGTTGCTCAATGTGTTTTGAGTGTGCAGGTCACACAAGCTGAGCAAAATCAGAGGCATAATTTGTTCCATACAAAGGGAGTTGTGAAGGAACGTTCTGTTCACGTCATCATAGATGGAGGAAATTGCAATAACTTGGCTAGCATGGAGATGGTGGAGAAGCTATCTCTCACCACAAGACCACATCCACATCCTTACTACATCCAATGGTTTAACAACAGTGGCAAGGTTAAGGTAACACATACTGTTCGTGTGCATTTTAGTATCTCTACATATGCTGATTATGTTGATTGTGATGTGGTACCTATGCAAGCATGTTCCTTATTTGATAGAGGCAAAGGTGACCCGTCTTTCGATGAGATGGTGGATTTCGCTTTGGTGGAAGTCGACTTTGACGATCCGACTACGAACGTGCGAGGACGTCGCGCCTTAGCAATTGCTAAACCAACTCCGAGAGGTTATTGACCACGCCGGAGCACGATCAACCTGACCACGAGGGTCTGTTTCCTGCGAGCAAACGAAGAACAAGCAAGAAACTAAGATTGCAATCTGGATATTGCGAATATAAGATGAAAGCTTTATTGATCAAGGTGGGGTTCTGTGACGCCTTTGTCTGGTCGTTGAACACAAACGAAGTACGCGAAGTTGCAGCTATGGCGAACTTTTAATCTAAACAAAACCCAAAGTCTAAACGATGCCCTAAGGGCTGTATATATGGAGGAAGAGGGGGAGAATTTCGTGGCCCTTGGTGGAGGGGTCCGAAATCAACCCTATCTCTTGTTTCCCCACACATACGGACTCTAAAAATAGCCTATACT
>NC_057809.1:294839125-294873289 GCF_018294505.1 Triticum aestivum
TTTTTTTTTTTTTCCGAAACCTACTCCGGCAAGGAAACACGAATCGAAAACTAGATGGATCTCGAAAACAACCCTAATAATCAAGGAACTCGGATTGGTGGTGGATATATGGTGGTGGTATATGGCAGCGGTGGTAGTATATGGATATGGATCGGTGGTGGTATATGGACACGGATTGGTGGTGGTATATGGATACGGATTCGGAGCGGTGGTGGTAGATGGCCGGGGCGATGATGATGGTGCGGCGACGGCGTGACAACTTGTGAACAGAACTCGAAACTCTAAAAGACTAGACGCTAAGACCAGCAACTGAACACGACGATGCAACCGCAAATTCAACAAAGCAAATACAGAAAAGATTATGCAAGGCTCAGATTGGTTCGGATGGGATGAACTAACCCTAATTTTTTTTTTGGCTTTGTCGTGGACTATAGGTATGAAGAACAGACTCGATCTAAACTACGAAAAACTGTAAAATCTCACCGAGCAACCTGGAAATCTGATACCACTTGATAGAGGCAAAGGTGACCCGTCTTTCGATGAGATGGTGGATTTCGCTTTGGTGGAAGTCGACTTTGACGATCCGACTACGAACGTGCGAGGACGTCGCGCCTTAGCAATCGCTAAACCAACTCCGAGAGGTTATTGACCACGCCGGAGCACGATCAACCTGACCACGAGGGTCTGTTTCCTGCGAGCAAACGAAGAACAAGCAAGAAACTAAGATTGCAATCTGGATATTGCGAATATAAGATGAAAGCTTTATTGATCAAGGTGGGGTTCTGTGACGCCTTTGTCTGGTCGTTGAACACAAACGAAGTACGCGAAGTTGCAGCTATGGCGAACTTTTAATCTAAACAAAACCCAAAGTCTAAACGATGCCCTAAGGGCTGTATATATGGAGGAAGAGGGGGAAATTTCGTGGCCCTTGGTGGAGGGGTCCGAAATCAACCCTATCTCTTGTTTCCCCACACATACGGACTCTAATAATAGCCTATACTTATGTATTTCGAAATTACATGGGCCTGGCCCAATAATAAGGTGACGCAGCACCTAAAATAGCCTCGGGACGAAATTTATGAAGTGGCATCTTGTATATTTCGTCCAAGGCTTCATGCACCCATTATGGTGGCTTCAAAGTCCTGAAATCATCACTTGTAACTCCGTTCTTGTTTTCCTTGCGCATGCCATCATCTCCATGCTTGTTCTTGCTCCAATGTTCATCCTTCTCCAAGCTAGGCCCTTCATTTGTAAGAAAAACAAATGTATCCAATTTAGGCAGCATCATATTCTCATGAACATTAGAATCATTACCAAGAAACGAAAGTACCTGGTAATTTAGTTGGCGTGCACGAGCTCTAGTAATTGGTCCAGTATGTATGGCAGCAGGGGCTGTGGGTGTAACAATTGTATTGATGTCCTCATCATTGATCTTTGATGGTCTCCAAACCAAATATTTTGAAGTCAAGTTGTGAAAGCATAGTATAGCGACGAGACAATGCATCAGCAATAACATTTTCTTTTCCCTTCTTGTGTTTAATGACATAAGGGAAAGTCTCAATGAATTCAACCCATTTAGCATGTCTACGATTCAGTTTAGCTTGACTTTTAATATGTTTCAAAGATTCATGATCAGAATGTATAACAAATTCTTTGGGCCATAAATAATGTTGCCATGTTTCTAAAGTCCGAACAAGAGCATATAATTCTTTATCATAAGTAGAATAATTCAGACTAGGCCCACTCAATTTTTCAGAAAAGTATGCAACAGGTTTGCCATCTTGTAATAACACACCTCCTAATCCAATTCCACTAGCATCACATTCAAGCTCAAAAGTCTTATTAAAATCAGGAAGTTGGAGTAAAGGAGCATGTATCAACTTATCTTTCAATACCGTGAAGGCTTCTTCCTGTGCGGTACCCCAAACAAAAGGCACATCCTTCTTTGTAAGCTCGTTGAGAGGTGCAGCAATGGTGCTGAAATCTCTCACAAAACGCCTATAGAATCCAGCGAGGCCAAGAAAACTCCTCACTTGTGTGACCGTTTTGGGCTGCGGCCAACTCTCAATAGCTTCAATCTTGGCTTTGTCAACTTCAATTCCCTGTGGAGTAACAACATAGCCAAGAAAAGATACTCGGTCGGTGCAAAAGGTGCACTTCCCAAGGTTACCAAACAAACGTGCATCACGTAGAGCAATAAAAACAGCACGTAAATGTTCCAAATGTTCTTCCAAAGATCTGCTATAAATCAGTATGTCATCAAAGTAAACTACCACAAATCGTCCAATGAAAGCACGTAAAACTTCGTTCATTAATCTCATGAAAGTACTAGGTGCATTAGTTAACCTAAAAGGCATGACTAACCACTCATATAATCCAAACTTAGTTTTAAATGCTGTTTTCCATTCATCTCCCAATTTCATACGAATTTGATGGTAGCCACTACGCAAATCAACTTTGGAGAATATTGTAGAGCCACTCAATTCATCAAGCATATCATCTAGCCTAGGAATAGGATGACGATAACGAATAGTAATATTATTAATGCCTCTACAATCAACACACATACGTGATGTACCATCCTTTTTCGGCACTAGAATAATAGGAACAGCACAAGGACTAAGGGATTCGCGTATATAACCTTTGTCGAGAAGCTCTTGTACTTGGCGCATAATCTCCTTCGTCTCCTCTGGATTGGTACGGTATGGTGCACGGTTTGGCAGTGAAGCACCGGGAATTAAGTCAATCTGATGCTCAATCCCTCGAATAGGCGGTAATCCCGGTGGCACGTCGTGTGGAAAGACGTCAGCGAACTCCTGCAAAATGTTAGTGACAGCAGGAGGCAAAGAGGAAGGCACGTCCTCGAATGAAAATAATGCCTCTTTGCACACAAAAGCATAGCAAACAGATTTGCTGAAATCTAGCTCATCAATATCAGATTTGGTGGCAAATAAACATGCACTTTTCAATTTAATTTCAGAAGCAACACTAGATGGTTTATTATTAGGCTTCATTTGTTGCTCAAATTCTTTTGCCACAATCTGATTTTCACTCTTATTCGTCTCCTGTTTTGCTTTATTAGCTCTATTAATATCATCTTTCAAAATGGAATCAGGAGTCATAGGAAGCAAAGTAATATTTTTATCCTTATGAACAAGAGTATAGTGATTGTTTCTACCATGGTGTACAGAATTTTTATCAAATTGCCATGGTCTACCAAGTAATAAGGAACATGCTTGCATAGGTACCACATCACAATCAACATAATCAGCATATGTAGAGATACTAAAATTGATAGAGGCAAAGGTGTCCCGTCTTTCGATGAGATGGTGGATTTTGCTTTGGTGGAAGTCGGCTTTGACGATCCGACTACGAACGTGCGAGGACGTCGCGCCTTAGCAATCGCTAAACCAACTCCGAGAGGTTATTGACCACGCCGGAGCACGATCAACCTGACCACGAAGGTCTGTTTCCTGCGAGCAAACGAAGAACAAGCAAGAAACTAAGATTGCAATCTGGATATTGCGAATATAAGATGAAAGCTTTATTGATCAAGGTGGGGTTCTGTGACGCCTTGGTCTGGTCGTTGAACACAAACGAAGTACGTGAAGTTGCAGCTATGGCGAACTTTTAATCTAAACAAAACCCAAAGTCTAAACGATGCCCTAAGGGCTGTATATATGGAGGAAGAGGGGGGAAATTTCGTGGCCCTTGGTGGAGGGGTCCGAAATCAACCCTATCTCTTGTTTCCCCACACATACGGACTCTAAAAATAGCCTATACTTATGTATTTCGAAATTACATGGGCCTGGCCCAATAATAAGGTGACGCAGCACCTAAAATAGCCTCGGGACGAAATTTATGAAGTGGCGTCTTGTATATTTCGTCCAAGGCTTCATGCACCCATTATGGTGGCTTCAAAGTCCTGAAATCATCACTTGTAACTCCGTTCTTGTTTCCCTTGCGCATGCCATCATCTCCATGCTTGTTCTTGCTCCAATGTTCATCCTTCTCCAAGCTAGGCCCTTCATTTGTAAGCAAAACAAATGTATCCAATTTAGGCAGCATCATATTCTCATGAACATTAGAATCATTACCAAGAAATGAAAGTACCTGGTAATTTAGTTGGCGTGCACGAGCTCTAGTAATTGGTCCAGTATGTATAGCAGCAGGGGCTGTGGGTGTAACAATTGTATTGATGTCCTCATCATTATTACTTGGTAGACCATGGCAATTTGATAAAAATTCTGTAGACCATGGTAGAAACAATCAGTATACTCTTGTTCATAAGGATAAAAATATTACTTTGCTTCCTATGACTCCTGATTCCATTTTGAAAGATGATATTAATAGAGCTAATAAAGCAAAACAGGAGAAAAATAAAAGTGAAAATCAGATTGTGACAAAAGAATTTGAGCAACAAATGCAGCCTAATAATAAACCATCAAGTGTTGCTTCTGAAATTAAATTGAAAAGTCCATGTTTAATTGCCACCAAATCTGATATTGATGATTTAGATTTTAGCAAATCTGTTTGCTATGCTTTTGTGTGCAAACAGGCATTATTTTCATTCGAGGACGTGCCTTCCTCTTTGCCTCCTGCTGTCACTAACATTTTGCAGGAGTTCGCTGACGTCTTTCCACAAGACGTGCACGGGATTACCACCTATTCGAGGGATTGAGCATCAAATTGACTTAATTCCCGGTGCATCATTACCCAACCGTGCACCATACCGTACCAATCTAGAGGAGACGAAGGAGATTATGCATCAAGTACAAGAACTGCTCGACAAAGGTTATATACGCGAATCCCTTAGTCCTTGTGCTGTTCCTATCATTTTAGTGCTGAAAAAGGATGGTACGTCATGTATGTGCGTTGATTGTAGATGCATTAATAATATTACTATTCGTTATCGTCATCCTATTCCTAGGCTAGATGATATGCTTGATGAATTGAGTGGCTCTAAAATATTCTCCAAAGTTGGTTTGCGTAGTGGATACCATCAAATTCATATGAAATTGGGAGATGAATGGAAAACAACATTTAAAACTAAGTTTGGATTATATGAGTGGTTAGTCATGCCTTTTGGATTAACTAATGCACCTAGTACTTTCATGAGGTTAATGAACGAAGTTTTATGTGCTTTCATCGGACGATTTGTGGTAGTTTACTTTGATGACATATTGATTTATAGCAAATCTTTGGAGGAACATTTGGAACATTTACGTGTTGTTTTTATTGCTCTACGTGATGCATGTTTGTTTGGTAACCTTGGAAAGTGCACCTTTTGCACCGACCGAGTATCTTTTCTTGGCTATGTTGTTACTCCACAGGGAATTGAAGTCGATAAAGCCAAGATTGAATCTATTGAGAGTGGGCCGCAGCCCAAAACGGTCAAACAAGTGAGGAGTTTCCTTGGCCTCGCTGGGTTCTATAGGCATTTTGTGAGAGATTTCAGCACCATTGCTGCACCTCTCAACGAGCTTACAAAGAAGGATGTGCCTTTTGTTTGGGGTACCGCACAGGAAGAAGCCTTCACGGTATTGAAAGATAAGTTGACACTTGCTCCTTAACTCCAACTTCCTGATTTTAATAAGACTTTTAAGCTTGAATGTGATGTTAGTGGAATTGGATTAGGAGGTGTGTTATTATAAGATGGCAAACCTGTTGCATACTTTTCTGAAAAATTGAGTGGGCCTAGTCTGAACTATTCTACTTATGACAAAGAATTATATGCTCTTGTTCGGACCTTAGAAACATGGCAACATTATTTATGGCCCAAGGAATTTGTTATACATTCTGATCATGAATCTTTGAAACACATTAAAAGTCAAGCAAAACTGAACCGTAGACATGCTAAATGGGTTGAATTCATTGAGACTTTTCCTTATGTCATTAAACACAAGAAGGATAAACAAAATGTTATTGCTGATGCATTGTCTCGTCGTTATACTATGCTTTCACAACTTGACTTTAAAATATTTGGTTTGGAGACCATCAAAGATCAATATGTGCATGATGCTGAATTCAAAGATGTATTGCGGAATTGTAAGGAAGGGAGAACTTGGAACAAGTTCGTTCTTAATGATGGATTTGTGTTTCATGCTAACAAGCTATGCATTCCAGCTAGCTCTGTTCGTCTTTTGTTGTTGCAGGAGGCGCATGGAGGATGATTAATGGGACACTTTGGTGTCAAGAAGACGGAGGATATACTTTCTACACATTTCTTTTGGCCAAAGATGAGATGGGATGTTGAGCATTTTGTTGCTCGCTGCACTACATGTCAAAAAGCTAATTCACGACTCAATCCTCATGGTTTATATATGCCTTTGCCTGTACCTAGTGTTCCTTGGGAGGATATATCTATGGACTTTGCTTTAGGTTTGCCTCGAACAAAGAAGGGGAGGGATAGCATATTTGTTGTCGTGGATAGGTTCTCGAAAATGGCACACTTTATACCATGTCATAAATGCGATGATGCTGTTACTGTTGCTGATTTGTTCTTTCGTGAAATTATTCGCTTGCATGGTGTGCCAAATACTATTGTTTCAGATCGTGATACTAAACTTCTTAGCCACTTTTGGAGATGTTTATGGGCTAAGTTGGGGACTAAGCTGCTTTTTAGTACTACTTGTCACCCCCAAACTGATGGACAAACTGAAGTAGTCAATAGAACATTGTCTACTATGGTTAGGGCTGTTTTGAAGAATAACAAGAAAATATGGGAAGAATGCTTGCCTCATATTGAATTTGCTTATAATCGTTCATTGCATTCTACTACTAAGATGTGCCCTTTTGAAATTGTGTATGGTTTCTTACCTCGTGCACCTATTGATTTATTGCCTCTTCCATCTTCGGAGAAGGTTAATTTTGATGCTAAAGAACGTGCTAAATTGATTTTAAAAATGCATGAGTTAACTAAGGAAAACATTGAGCGTATGAATGCCAAATATAAACTTGCTGGAGATAAGGGTAGAAAACATGTTGTGTTTACACCTAGACATCTTGTTTGGTTACATTTGCGTAAGGATAGATTTCCTAATTTGCGCAAATCAAAGCTAATGCCACGTGCTGATGCTCCTTTTAAGGTGTTGCAGAAAATAAATGATAATGCATATAAACTTGAGCTGCCTGCAGATTTTGGGGTTAGTCCCACTTTTAACATTGCAGATTTGAAGCCTTATTTGGGTGAGGACGATGAACTTTCGTCGAGGATGACTTCATTTCAAGAAGGGTAGGATGATGAGGACATCAATACCATTTTTACACCCACAGCCCCTACTGCTATACATACTGGACCAATTTCTAGAGCTCGCGCACGCCAATTGAATTATCGTGTACTTTCATTTCTTGGTAACGATTCTAATGTTCATGAGAATATGATGCTGCCTAAATTGGATACATTTGTCCTGCTTACAAATGAAGGGCCTAGCTTGGACAAGAAAGATGAACCTTGGAACAAGTTCAAGCGTGGAGATGATGGCATGCGCAAGGGCATCCAGAACGGAGTTACAAGTGATGATTTCAGGACTTTGAAGCCACCATAAGGAGTGCATGAAGCCTTGGACGAAATATACAAGATGCCACTTCATAAATTTCATCCAGAGGCTATTTTAGGTGTTGCGTCACCATATTATTGGGCCAGGCCCATGTATTTTCGAAATACTTAAGTATAGGTTGTTTTTAGAGTCCATATGTGTGGGGAAACAAGATTTAGGGTTGTTTTCCGACCCCTCCTCCAAGGGCCACAAAATTCCCCCCTCTTCCTCCATAGATACAGCCCTTAGGGCATCGTTTAGACTTTGGGTTTTGTTTAGATTAAAAGTTCGCCATAGCTGCAACTTCGCGTACTTCGTTTGTGTCCAACGACCAGACCAAGACGTCACATAACCCCCCTTGATCAATAAAGCTTTCATCTTATATTCGCAATATCCAAATTGCAGTCTTAGTTTCTTGCTTGTTCTTCATTTGCTCGCAGGAAACAGGCCCTCGTGGTCAGGTCGATCGTGCTCCGGCGTGGTCAATAACCCCTCGGGGTTAGTTTAGCGATTGCTAAGGCGCGACGTCCTCGCACGTTCGTAGTCGGATCGTCAAAGTCGACTTCCTCTAAAACGATAGCCACCATCTCATCAAAAGACGGGACACCTTTGCCTCTATCACCGCGCCGCCCAGAGTTGGCGCAATGACACCCCCGGAGGGCCCTGATCCGCCGGCAGGGGGTCCAGCTCCGTCTTTGGATCCAGCGGCATGGGGCCGACCATCTAGTGCACGAACGACGCTGCTCGCCAGGCTCCGACTGCCTAGGCGGTGATGGTGTTCATGGGCCGCGGCCCGACTCCTGTCCGCGACCGGTCCGCTGCTCGTCCGGGCCGGCACGGGCCGTTCAGCCCCCAACGAGCCGATTGCCGTGGCCGTCTTCTTCTTAGGGGCCATGGCGACGAAGAACCGCTAGGCTAACTACCAGACCAGATTCTCACAAATGCGCCCCCTACCTGGCGCGCCAAAGATGTCGGTGGGAAACGACACCTATGGGATCGCAAGAATCCCTACTGCGGTTGCGGGGCGCGGGGTTGAGAGAAGAGTGGGTCTAACAGAGACCACGCGGTTCGTTTATCCAGGTTTGGGCCACGAGGATGCGTAAAACCCTAGTCCTGCTTTGGTGGATGTATTCTGAGTCCTTGAACTAGCTTCGGGGTGTAACGAGCTCCAAAAAGCCGAATCCCTCCCCTCGCCACCTTGGGCCTCCTTTTATAGAAAAAGGGGTTGCCACAGTGGCACACAGGAGGTGGAAAGGCAACAGTGTTGCGGGGTTATCCTTGTATTACAGGACAAAGCGCATTAAATGCAAGGCTTAGGTGTCCCTCCACTTTATTGGGGGCGAGGCCCGTCCCGTCCGTCGCCGCTCCTCCAAGCTTCGACATGCGCCCTGGCCAGCGATGCATGCGGTGCCATGTAGGTAGGCAGGCAGCTGAGGTGGCGCGGTGGTGGAGTTTACATGAAGGGCTGCATGTCGCCACGCAGGTGCCTGCCCAGCTGGTTGGGTCGGCAGCTGCATGCGAACAGCGGCGGAGACTTGGCTGGTGTGGGCCTGACGGTGGCCCTGCTGGCGCGCTTGGCAAGGGCCTTGCCGGGTGGCCCAGTAGGGGTCTTGTCTTGTCGTGCAGGCATCCCTGGCAACGATCTTGCCGGGGGTCTTGTGGGTTTCTTCAGTGAGGATGGCTGCCTTCCTATCCTCATTTGACCTTGACTATTCTTTATCTTCACGAAGATCTGCATGCCACCACAGAGGTGCCTCCCGAGCCCTGTACAATGCATTTGTCGAGTGTTGGTGGGCTCGAGGGTGGCTCGCTTGGCTGGCGTGGACGAGCTGCCCCGGCAAGGGTCTTGCCGGGGAAACCTGCTTTGCCCATCTGATCTTTGTGTCCTTGGTCCTTGTCGTTGCTTTGCTTCGTCTTGGGCTTCGATCTTACCTTGGCTTACCTCCCTTGCTCTGCTTGGTGTGGTCACGCGCGCGGCTCTGACTGCCTGTGCATAGGTAAAGGGGTACAAAAATGTGCCCCTAGTTTTGTACACCGACATCCTACTGCTCCGCACTTCCGATGATCTTCGCCCACGGCAGGTAGCGCTCGGCCCGGAGCTTCGCATTGTTCTCATTTAGTTGTCGGATGACGTTGGTAGACTGTTGAAAAGAGGCTTTCAGGTCATCCTGCAACCTCGCCCACCAGGAGATCTGATCCATCTGCCTAAGGACGAGGGCACGCATGCACATGTAAGAGTCGTCGCCAGCCTGTGAGACATTTTCCCAAGTCGCCGCCGTGTGGGAGGACATCTCTGCTGCATTCACGGCGCGGCGGGACATCTCTTTTGCTTTCGAGGTGCGGCCGGACCAGTCTGCTGCATCGACAATGCGACGGGTCCTCCGTGCTGCTTCGGCGGCGCGACGGGACCTCTCTGCTGCTACGGCCGTAAGGCGGGATATGCTGGTTGCTTTCGTGGCGAGGCGGGTCATCTCTCGTGCTTCCGCTTCCAGGCTCGCCTCTCCCTGGTGGCAATCTCTCGACCCAAAACTCACGTTCGCCATGGCAGACGCAAGCGAACGATGATGAATGACTTCTTTTGTTTTTGACTTTTTGTGGATGAGGAGTTTAGGAGGAATGTGCAGTCATCTTGGAGTAGTAGTATTTATAACCGTGTAGTAATACGCTCCTAAGTGGGAAACCGTTTAGGTTTTGATCGGTGTGAACAGGTTTGCAATTAGGAATGTGACGGGATGCGGCCTCCCCGTTCTTCTAAAAAAATTATGACGAGACGCATGCTCAAAATTTACTGATGGTTATAAGTGCGGCACTATTCCCGGAAGGCATAACGTGGGCATGTACGCCTTCTCGGTGGCGTACGTGGCGTTTGCACCATAGGGTGCACCGCAATAGGCAATGTCAGCACACGTCTTGTTCCAACAACTGTGTGCGCTCGTTATTACCATCGCACACGCTTCTTTTAATTAGAATGGGTGTGCGCGTCTAGCGCACACACGTTGATCTATCTAAATGTTTCAGTTTGTTATGGCTAATTGCAAATAGTTCATCCATGTGAAGTGTATGCCATCAATCGCAGACACTTTGATCTGGCTTACCCGTTTCTGTTCTGTTGCCTAATCGCAAACAGTTAATCCTTCTGAAGTGTATGCCCTCAATCACACACACCTTGATGTGGCTGACCATTTCTTTTGTGTTGCCTAATCACAAACAGTTCATCTAAGTGAACCGTATGCTGTATATCGCACACACCTTCATCTGGCTACCCGTTTCTTTTGTGTTTCCTAATCACAAAAAGTCCATCCGAGTGAACCGTATGCTCTATATCGCACACGCCTTCATCAGGCTGCCCATTTCTGTTCTTCTGCCTCATCGCAAACAGTTCATTGAACTGTACCGTATTCCCTAGATCGCACACGCAACTAAAATCTGAGCCGCGTTTGATGCATCCTCCATTGCAAATGTTTGCACTTTTTTATGGTTTTTACATCCCCGTTTGTGATTAATGCATTGCACATAGTTTCGTGAAAGGGTCTCTGATCGTAGTGTCACGTTAGCAGCATCCTGCAGTAGTGTGGAGGGTTCCTATTCCAAGCTGCGACAAGGGCTATCCGGGCTCGGGTTAACTCCCGGGCCAACTCATAGATCAAGGGATAACTGGCAGTGATATAGCGAGAAAGGTGGCTAGCAGGACGATCACACGCCGAACCAATAAAAGGGAAGTGGACACGCTGAAGGAAATATGCAGGCAATAATAAAGTTATTATTTTATTTCCTTATATCATGATAAATGTTTATTATTCATGCTAGAATTGTATTAATTGGAAACATAATACTTGTGTGAATACATAGACAAACAAAATGTCACTAGTGTGCCTCTACTTGACTAGCTCGTTAACCGAAGATGGTTATGTTTCCTAACCATAAACATGTGTTGTCATTTGATTAACGGGATCACATCATTAGGAGAATGATGTGATTGACATGAACCATTCCATTAGCTTAGCACCCGATCGTTTAGTATGTTGCTGTTGCTTTCTTCATGACTTATACATGTTCCTATGACTATGAGATTATGCAACTCCCGTTAGCCGGAGGAACACTTTGTGTGCTACCAAACGTCACAACGTAACTGGGTGATTATAAAGGAGCTCTACAGGTGTCTCCAAAGGTACATGTTGGGTTGGCGTATTTCGAGATTAGGATTTGTCACTCCAATTGTCGTAGAGGTATCTCTGGGCCCTCTCAGTAATGCACATCACATAAGCCTTGCAAGCATTGCAACTAATGAGTTAGTTGCGAGATGATGTATTACAAAACGAGTAAAGAGACTTGCCGGTAACGAGATTGAACTAGGTATTGAGATATCGACGATCGAATCTCGGGCAAGTAACATACCAATGACAAAGGGAACAAAGTATGTTGTTATGCGGTCTGACCGATAAAGATCTTCGAAGAATATGTGGGAGCCAATATGAGCATCCAGGTTCCTCTATTGGTTATTGACCGGAAACATGTCTCGGTCATGTCTACATTGTTCTCGAACCCGTAGGGTCCGCACGCTTAACGTTACGATGACAGTTTCATTATGAGTTTATATATTTTGATGTACCGAAGTTTGTTCGGAGCCCCGGATGTGATCACGGACATGACGAGGAGTCTCGAAATAGTCGAGACATAAAGATTGATATATTTGACGACTATATTCGGACACCGGAAGTGTTCCGGGTGATTTCGAAGAAAACCGGAGTGCCGGAGGGTTACCGGAACCCCCCCCCCCCCCGGGAGAAGTAATGGGCCTTATGGGCCCTAGTGGAGAGAGAGGGGCGGCCAGGGTGGGCCGCGCGCCCCCTCCCCCTCTGGTCCAAATTGGACTAGGAGAGTGGGTGGGCTCCCCCCTTTCCTTCTCCCTCTCCCCCTTCCTTTCCCCCTCCTAGTAGGAGTAGGAAAGAGGGGAGTCCTACTACTACTAGGAGGAGGACTCCTCCTCCTTGGCGCGCCCAAGGGCCGGCCGGCCTCCCCCCTTGCTCCTTTATATACGGGGGCAGGGGGGCACCTCTAGACACACAAGTTGATCCTCGTGATTGTTTTCTTAGTCGTGTGCGGTGCCCCCTTCCACCATACTCCTCGATAATATTGTAGCGGTGCTTAGGCGAAGCCCTGCGACGGTAGAACATCAAGATTGTCACCACGCTGTCGTGCTGACGGAACTCTTCCCTGAAACTTTGCTGGATCAGAGTCCGGGGATCGTCATCGAGCTGAACGTGTGCTAAAACTCGGAGGAGCCGTAGTTTGGTGCTTGATCGGTCGGGCCATGAAGACGTACGACTACATCAACCGCGTTGTCATAACGCTTCAGTTGTCGGTCTACGAGGGTACGTAGACAACACTCTCCCCTCTCGTTGCTATGCATCACCATGATCTTGCGTGTGCGTAGGAAAATTTTGAAATTACTACGTTCCCCAACAGTGGCATCCGAGCTTGGTTTTATACGTTGATGTTGTGCACGAGTAGAACACAAGTGAGTTGTGGGCGATATAAGTCATACTGCTTACTAGCATGTCATACTTTGGTTCGGTGGTATTGTTGGATGAAGCGGCCCGGACCGACATTACGTGTATGCTTACGCGAGACTGGTTCTACCGACGTGCTTTGCACACAGGTGGCTGGCGGGTGTCAGTTTGTCCAACTTTAGTTGAATCGAGTGTGGCTACGCCCGGTCTTTGCGAAGGTTAAAACAACACCAACTTGACAAACTATCATTGTGGTTTTTGATGCGTAGGTAAGATTGGTTCTTGCTTAAGCCTGTAGCAGCCACGTAAAACTTACAACAACAAAGTAGAGGACGTCTAACTTGTTTTTGCAGGGCATGTTGTGATGTGATATGGTCAAGACACGATGCTAAATTTTATTGTATGAGATGATCATGTTTTGTAACCGAGTTATCGGCAACTGGCAGGAGCCATATGGTTGTCACTTTATTGTATGCAATGCAATTGTGCTGTAATGCTTTACTTTATCACTAAGCGGTAGCGATAGTCGTGGAAGCATAAGATTGGCGAGACGACAACGACGCTACGATGGTGATCAAGGTGTCGCGCCAGTGACGATGGTGATCATGACGGTGCTTCGAAGATGGAGATCACATGCACAAGATGATGATGGCCATATCATATCACTTATATTGATTGCATGTGATGTTTATCTTTTATGCATCTTATCTTGCTTTGATTGACGGTAGCATTTTAAGATGATCTCTCGCTAATTATCAAGAAGTGTTCTCCCTGAGTATGCACCATTGCGAAAGTTCTTCGTGCTGAGATACCACGTGATGATCGGGTGTGATAGGCTCTACGTTCAAATACAACGGGTGCAAAACAGTTGCACACGCGGAATACTCAGGTTATACTTGACGAGCCAAGCATATACAGATATGTCCTCGGAACACGGAGACTGAAAGGTCGAGCGTGAATCATATAGTAGATATGATCAACATAGTGATGTTCACCAATGAAGCTACTCCATCTCACGTGATGATCGGACATGGTTTAGTTGATTTGGATCACGTGATCACTTAGAGGATTAGAGGGATGTCTATCTAAGTGGGAGTTCTTTAGTAATATGATTAATTGAACTTAAATTTATCATGAACTTAGTACCTGATAGTATCTTGCTTGTTTATGTTTGATTGTAGATAGATTGCCCGTGCTGTTGTTCCATTGAATTTTAATGCGTTCCTTGAGAAAGCAAAGTTGAAAGATGATGGTAGCAATTACACGGACTGGGTCCGTAACTTGAGGATTATCCTCATTGCTGCGCAGAAGAATTACGTCCTGGAAGCACCGCTGGGTGCCAGGCCTGCTGCTGGAGCAACACCAGATGTTATGAATGTCTGGCAGAGCAAAGCTGATGACTACTCGATAGTTCAGTGTGCCATGCTTTACGGCTTAGAATCGGGACTTCAACGACGTTTTGAACGTCATGGAGCATATGAGATGTTCCAGGAGTTGAAGTTAATATTTCAAGCAAATGCCCGGATTGAGAGATATGAAGTCTCCATAAGTTCTATAGCTGCAAGATGGAGGAGAACAGTTATGTCAGTGAGCATATACTCAAAATGTCTGGGTATAATAATCACTTGATTCAATTGGGAGTTAATCTTCCAGATGATTGCGTCATTGACAGAATTCTCCAATCACTTCCACCTAGCTACAAGAGCTTCGTGATGAACCATAATATGCAAGGGATGAATAAGACAATTCCCGAGCTCTTCGCAATGCTGAAAGCTGCGGAGGTAGATATCAACAAGGAGCATCAAGTGTTGATGGTCAACAAGACCACTAGTTTCAAGAAAAAGGGCAAAGGGAAGAAGAAGGGGAACTTCAAAAAGAACAGCAAGCAAGTTGCTGCTCAAGAGAAGAAACCCAAATCTGGACCTAAGCCTGAAACTGAGTGCTTCTACTGCAAGTAGACTGGTCACTGGAAGCGGAACTGCCCCGAGTATTTGGCGGATAAGAAGGATGGCAAGGTGAACAAAGGTATATATGATATACATGTTATTGATGTGTACCTTACTAATGCTCGCAGTAGCACCTGGGTATTTGATACTGGTTCTGTTGCTAATATTTGCAACTCGAAACAGGGACTACGGATTAAGCGAAGATTGGCTAAGGGCGAGGTGACGATGCGTGTGGGAAATGGTTCCAAAGTCGATGTGATCGCGGTCGGCACGCTACCTCTACATCTACCTTCGGGATTAGTGTTAGACCTAAATAATTGTTATTTGGTGCCAGCGTTGAGCATGAACATTACATCTGGATCTTGTTTGATGCGAGACGATTATTCATTTAAATCAAAGAATAATGGTTGTTCTATTTATATGAGTAATATCTTTTATGGTCATGCACCCTTGAAGAGTGGTCTATTCTTATTAAATCTCGATAGTAGTGACACACATATTCATAATGTTGAAGCCAAAAGATGCAGAGTTGATAATGATAGTGCGACTTATTTGTGGCACTGTCATTTAGGTCATATCGGTGTAAATCGCATGAAGAAACTCCATACTGTTGGACTTTTGGAACCACTTGATTATGAATCACTTGGTACTTGCGAACCGCGCCTTATGGGCAAGATGACCAAAACACCGTTCTCCGGTACTATGGAGATAGCAACAGATTTGTTGGAAATCATACATACAGATGTATGTGGTCCGATGAATGTTGAGGCTCGTGGCGGATATCGTTATTTTCTCACCTTCACAGATGACTTAAGCAGATATGGGTATATCTACTTGATGAAACATAAGTCTGAAACATTTGAAAATTTCAAAGAATTTCAGAGTGAAGTTGAAAATCATCGTAACAAGAAAATAAAATTCCTACGATCTGATCATGGAGGAGAATATTTAAGTTACGAGTTTGGTGTACATTTGAAACAATGCGGAATAGTTTCGCAACTCACGCCACCCGGAACACCACAGCGTAATGGTGTGTCCGAACGTCGTAATCGAACTTTACTAGATATGGTGCGATCTATGATGTCTCTTACTGATTTACCGCTATCGTTTTGGGGTTATGCTTTAGAGACAGCCGCATTCACGTTAAATAGGGCACCATCAAAATCAGTTGAGACGACGCCTTATGAACTGTGGTTTGGCAAGAAACCAAAGTTGTCATTTCTGAAAGTTTGGGGTTGCGATGCTTATGTGAAAAAACTTCAACCTGATAATATCGAACCCAAATTGGAGAAATGTGTCTTCATAGGATATCCAAAAGAAACTATTGGATACACCTTCTATCACAGATCCGAAGGCAAGACTTTTGTTGCTAAATTCGGAAACTTTCCAGAGAAGGAGTTTCTCTCGAAAGAAGTGAGTGGGAGGAAAGTAGAACTTGATGAGGTAACTGTACCTGATCCCTTATTGGAAAGTAGTACATCATAGAAACCGGTTTCTGTGACACCTACACCAATTAGTGAGGAAGCTAATGATGATGATCATGAAACTTCAGAACAAGTTACTACTGAACCTCGTAGATCAACCAGAGTAAGATCCGCACCAGAGTGGTACGGTAATCCTGTTCTGGAAGTCATGCTACTAGATCATGATGAACCTACGAACTATGAAGAAGCGATGGTGAGCCCAGATTCCGCAAAATGGCTTGAAGCCATGAAATCCGAGATGGGATCCATGTATGAGAACAAAGTATGGACTTTGGTTGACTTGCCCAAAGATCGGCAAGCAATTGAGAATAAATGGATCTTCAAGAAGAAGACTGATGCTGACGGTAATGTTACTGTCTACAAAGCTCGACTTGTCGCAAAAGGTTTTCGACAAGTTCAAGGGATTGACTATGATGAGACCTTCTCACCCGCAGCGATGCTTAAGTCTGTCCGAATCATGTTAGCAATTGCCGCATTTTATGATTATGAAATTTGGCAGATGGATGTCAAAACTGCATTCCTGAATGGATTTCTGGAAGAAGAGTTGTATATGATGCAGCCGGAAGGTTTTGTCGATCCAAAGGGAACTAACAAAGTGTGCAAGCTCCAGAGATCCATTTATGGACTGGTGCAAGCCTCTCGGAGTTGGAATAAACGCTTTGATAATGTGATCAAAGCATTTGGTTTTGTACAGACTTTTGGAGAAGCTTGTATTTACAAGAAAGTGAGTGGGAGCTCTGTAGCATTTCTGATATTATATGTAGATGACATATTACTAATCAGAAATGATATAGAATTTTTGGATAGCATAAAGGGATACTTGAATAAAAGTTTTTCGATGAAAGACCTCGGTGAAGCTGCTTACATATTGGGCATTAAGATCTATAGAGATAGATCAAGACGCTTAATTGGATTTTCACAAAGCACATACCTTGACAAAATTTTGAAGAAGTTCAAAATGGATCAAGCAAAGAAAGGATTCTTGCCTGTGTTACAAGGTGTGAAATTGAGTAAGACTCAATGCCCGACCACTATAGAAGATAGAGAGAAAATCAAAGATGTTCCCTATGCTTCAGCCATAGGCTCTATCATGTATGCAATGCTGTGTACCAGACCTGATGTGTGTCTTGCTATAAGTCTAGCAGGGAGGTACCAAAGTAATCCAGGAGTGGATCACTGGACAGCGGTCAAGAACATCCTGAAATACCTGAAAAGGACTAAGGATATGTTTCTCTATATGGAGGTGACAAAGAGCTCATCGTAAATGGTTACGTTGATGCAAGCTTTGACACTGATCCGGACGATTCTAAATCGCAAACCGGATACGTGTTTACATTAAATGGTGGAGCTGTCAGTTGGTGCAGTTCTAAACAAAGCGTTGTGGCGGGATCTACATGTGAAGCGGAGTACATGGCTTCTTCGGAAGCAGCAAACGAAGGAGTCTGGATGAAGGAGTTCATATCCGATCTTGGTGTCATACCTAGTGCATCGGGTCCAATGAAAATCTTTTGTGACAATACTGGTGCAATTGCCTTGGCAAAGGAATCCAGATTTCACAAGAGAACCAAGCACATCAAGAGACGCTTCAATTCCATCCGGGATCTAGTCCAGGTGGGAGACATAGAGATTTGCAAGATACATATGGATCTGAATGTAGCAGACCCATTGACTAAGCCTCTTCCACGAGCAAAACATGATCAGCACCAAAGCTCCATGGGTGTTAGAATCATTACTGTGTAATCTAGATTATTGACTCCAGTGCAAGTGGGAGACTGAAGGAAATATGTCCTAGAGGCAATAATAAAGTTATTATTTTATTTCCTTATATCATGATAAATGTTTATTATTCATGCTAGAATTATATTAATCAGAAACATAATACTTGTGTGAATACATAGACAAAGTAAACATCACTAGTATGCCTCTACTTGACTAGCTCGTTAATCGAAGATGGTTATGTTTCCTAACCATAGATATGTATTGTCATTTGATTAACGGGATCACATCATTAGGAGAATGATGTGATTGACATGACCCATTCCATTAGCTTAGCACCCGATCGTTTAGTATGTTGCTATTGCTTTCTTCATGACTTATACATGTTCCTATGACTATGAGATTATGCAACTCCCGTTTGCCGGAGGAACACTTTGTGTGCTACCAAACATCACAACGTAACTGGGTGATTACAAAGGAGCTCTACAGGTGTCTCGAAAGGTACATGTTGGGTTGGCGTATTTTGAGATTAGGATTTGTCGCTCCGATTGTTGGAGAGGTATCTCTGGGCCCTCTCGGTAATGCACATCACATAAGCCAGGCAAGCATTGCAACTAATGAGTTAGTTGCAAGATGATGTATTACGAAACGAGTAAAGAGACTTGCCGGTAACGAGATTGAACTAGGTATTGAGATACCGACGATCGAATCTCGGGCAAGTAACATACCGATGACAAAGGGAACAAAGTATGTTGTTATGCGGTCTGACCGATAAAGATCTTCGAAGAATATGTGGGAGCCAATATGAGCATCCAGTTTCCGCTATTTGTTATTGACCTGAAACATGTCTCGGTCATGTCTACATTGTTCTCGAACCCGTAGGGTCTGCACGCTTAACGTTACGATGACAGTTTCATTATGAGTTTATATATTTTGATGTACCGAAGTTTGTTCGGAGTCCCGGATGTGATCACGGACATGACGAGGAGTCTCGAAATAGTCGAGACATAAAGATTGATATATTGGACGGCTATATTCGGACACCGGAAGTGTTCCGGGTGATTTCGGAGAAAACCGGAGTGCCGGAGGGTTACCGAACCCCCCGCCCCCCGGGAGAAGTAATGGGCCTTATGGGCCCTAGTGGAGAGAGAGAGGGGCGGCCAGGGTGGGCCGCGCGCCCCCTCCCCCTCTGGTCCGAATTGGACTAGGAGAGGGGGGCGGCGCCCCCCTTTCCTTCTCCCTCTCCCCCTTCCTTTCCCCCTCCTAGTAGGAGTAGGAAAGAGGGGAGTCCTACTCCTACTAGGAGGAGGACTCCTCCTCCTTGGCGCGCCCAAGGGCCGGCCGACCTCCCCCCTTGCTCCTTTATATACGGGGGTAGGAGGGCACCTCTAGACACACAAGTTGATCCTCGTGATCGTTTTCTTAGCCGTGTGCGGTGCCCCCTTCCACCATACTCCTCGATAATATTGTAGCGGTGCTTAGGCGAAGCCCTGCGACGGTAGAACATCAAGATCGTCACCACACCATCGTGCTGACGGAACTCTTTCCCGACACTTTGCTGGATCGGAGTCCGGGGATTGTCATCGAGTTGAACGTGTGCTAAAACTCGGAGGTGTCGTAGTTTCGGTGCTTGATCGGTCGGGCCATGAAGACGTACGACTACATCAACCGCGTTGTCATAACGCTTCCGCTGTCGGTCTACGAGGGTACGTAGACAACACTCTCCCATCTCGTTGCTATGCATTACCATGATCTTGCGTGTGCGTAGGAAAATTTTGAAATTACTATGTTCCCCAACACACGCCCGTTCTCATGCAGAGACGGGTAGAAAAAGAAACCTGGATGGATATGCATGAGAACCTCGTTGTAGTGCAAGTCTACAAGAGCCTTGAGTGCAGCAAACTGGATGGCTTGAGATGGCGTCGAAGCAAAACCACCCTTAGAGGAACGAGTGTAAGCGCCGGAAGGAGAACTATAGTGTAAAGTGACCTCCACATAATACTCGTACAGTGAACCGGCCAGATGCTCCCGACACACCTGATACACTGGATCAGCACCCTCTGGGTAGAGTCGGCACCACACGTTCTGAAGCAGGTGTAGCTAGGTGTACGGTGTTGGCTCGGACTGGTACAGGAACGGAACTGGAGCCATCTACACTCACAATCATTAGACAGTTGGTAATAACAATAAAATGCATGTAATGCAGCAACCAATTTCTATTACTACCGGCACTCAAACTAAGCTAACTACCATTCATCTAGTGCAGCAACGATCTAGCATGTCCTACAGTCAGTGCAGCTCTGATACCAAGCGTTGTGGCACCCCGGCTCAGAGCAACCGGTTTACCTTGCATTGCCAGCCCAGAGATCAAGTCTTCTGGCAACACACAACAACTTGGTATAGAAAACAACCGCTTTATTGATGCTAGCGGAAACATAGGTTTGATATTATATCAAGTGGCCAGGCCAAGCGGTACACACGGTGCGGCTGAACAATATGTACATTATTTAATGAACATGAAGGGGCCTCGATCATGACAACTAGGCGGCAGCGGAACAACAACGAAGTGGAACTCCATAGCACAGGAACACCAATACGGACACGATCTAGACACGGGAAGCACTCTGATCCAATACGAATTTCCTGAAATCTAGCATGACAGGACAGGTTAGTACATTGAATGTACTTGCAAGCTCATAACAAGCATAGGCAGAATGGCAAACAATATCATGACAATTAATCAGGTTAAATACAATGCAAGACATACTACTGAAGCAGTGATGAATCAACTTTTGCACTGAGTCTCGCGGACTCTCTTACCAGACGGGTTACCTCGTAACCAAAATGGTGATCATACCCGGATCACAAACAAACCAACACTTTGGTTCCCGCAACGATCATATTCATGATCTCACAAATCATCACATAACCAGTGCCAGACATAAAATTTAGTGTGCAAGATTATTTATTAATGTTGATACATGGTGTGACTTACTCACGAGCTATGTCTGTAACCAACGACGCGGCTATTGATAGATTGAAATACACTCTGCAGAGGTAGCGCACTTTACCCACACCACGGAACCCATGGCCTCGTCTTCCCATTTGGGTGGACCAATGGCATTCCGACAGAACCCTCCCATTGCCATGACACTCTCCCAGCCACTCCAACCAACTCCCCTTCGGGCTAAGTCCTGGGTGGCCCCGAAGTCAACTCGTGACATCCAACAGCCACCGTTGTGGCAAAACATAAAGGGTCCCAAACGGGGACATGGTACCATAACAACAAATGGGTACACAAGGTTATGTCTGCTTACCGGGCCAGGGTATCGCAGGCCCATAACCTTCCCTCATTGGAGGTACCAACCAGAGACATGACAACAGACCGAATAACGACCTTCCCATAAAGGCAAATGTGGTTGCATTGGGAAAAACTCGATTCAGTGGCACCATGCCTCGATCAAAGTTATGTTCAAGTAGAATTAGCATCATTATTAAGTTGAAATAAAATAACTCAAGTCACAAGTGCCATGAACATGCAACTACTCACATACATCACATATCACTCAAAGTAAATAGATCAACATCATCAAAGTTTTCTTCTTGCACTACTCATCATTAAACTCTACAAGTTTTTACTTTACTTGTTTTAATCCTCATCATTAGGGTTAGGCAATAACATATTAAAATCAATTTATCATATTAAGAAAATACTAGCATTCATATCCAAAAACATAACCACACAATCTAAATTTCTTCTACTGCCTTAAACTAGTTCAAGCATTCAAATAATATTGTAAACTAAGCATTTTAATCATGACAAAGTAATTAACATGAGCAATATTTATTTAAATAATTAAATGCATGAAATAACTCATATTCAAGTTGGAAAAATCATAGATATTGAAATGACACCATACAAATGTTGGTGTGGCTTGCCTTAGTGCAAAGGAGGTTCACACTCCTCCTGGTTATCTTCAAGACAAGCTTCTCCCTCTGAAAATAATTAAAAACAACAACAGAAAATATCAAGAATCATTCTAAAAATCACCAGAAATTCTAGAAAGCAAGGAGAAATCTCCATTTTGGTGTGCTGCTAGAACCTTTCGAAACGAACACAGTGCAAAAAGAATCAACTCATTTGGACTTATGGTATAAAAGTTATGGCTGGTCAAAGTTTCTGGTCAAAGATTGATTTAAATTTGAATTAAAAGAAAATCAGAGGGGGTGGCATCGATGGCGTATTCCTAGAATATGCCTCCACTCATACCGCTTCAGGCGCGAGTGGTGAAGCTGACAGTGGACCCCATACGTCAGGTCGGGGGAGAGGGAGGGAAATAGAGACGGGCGGTGCTTCACCGGTGCTTTCTTTGGCGAGGAGAGCTCGGTGGCTAGATCGAGAGAGACGAGTGGCTAGAGGATACGCTCGCGCACCTGCCTATACCCATGGTGTGGCTAGAGGTGGACGGACGGGGTCGGAAAGGGCTTCTCCAGTGGCTGCAACAAGCGGAGCTCACCGTAGTTGAAGAAGACGACGATGTGGGGCTGCACCAGGGGCTCCTACGGGTTCGGACAACACCAGTGCGCCACCAGTGAGTCGCCTAAGGAGTGGACTGAGCTCGCGGGGCACTGGAGTGAGGAGGAGGAGGAGCTATGGGGATCGCCTGCGAGCTCGAGTAGGGGACGGCAGCCAGAGGCCTGCCCGACCGGGCTGCGGCTGTGCTATGGGTTTGTGGAGGTTGGGCGATGAGCTTGGAGTGCTCGGAGAGGCCGGAGGGGTCCACATTTATAGGCGAGGGGGAGGGGGTCTCGGCTCCACCAGATCTCTCTAGAAGAGGCGCACGGTGACGAGGAGCACCAGCGGGGAGGGGGCAAGGCTTTAGAGCTCACGCGGGCACTGTGAAGCTCGAATTCGAGCACATGAGGCTGTTGAGGAAGAAGACAGGGACACAGGCGCATTGTGGCTTTGGCCGCGATGTGCCTATGCTCGTTGTGGCTGCTCCGGCGTCAGCGAGCGGCAGGGAGGGGTCAAGGGCGATGAGATGAAGACGGTGGCGCAGTGCGGCAGTCGTCGGCGAGCTATGGAACGAGCACACACTGAACAGACGCGTGGGCGCAGCGCAGAGCGTGTCGAACACGTTGCCAGGGGCGTGTCTTCACATGGTCACCATGCTGGCATGGTCAAAACGACGCCTAGGCGGTGCCAAACCTTGTATAGAGTATTGTCTGTGCAGTGTTTGGTCTAAATGAGGAGATGGCACACTACCAGGCCGACCAGATAAGACTAGAGCTACTCAGCAAGTTTATAGACAGAAACTTGAGCACCAAGTTTGGATGGCTTCTAGAATGAGATTAGGGCTAATCTCTTGGGGTTAAGCTTTAATTAGGAGGGTAATGAGGCTCAGGAAAAATCAGCCTCATTGGATCAAGGAAAAGTATACTTGTTGTAGGAACTGCATTGTGACGCCAGAACAGAAATGATTTTCTGTAGCAAAAATATTCCAAAAAGTTATGCAATATTTTCGCTTAGGGAGGTGTGGCAAGGTCCAAAGAATATTTGAGAATTTTCTCGGATTTTTGGGAGCAAGACAAATGGGGTTTGCTTTGGAGCATAAGTTTCTGAATTGAGTTTCAGAGAAGAAAATGAATATTTTTCTTTCTTTAGTTATTTTGGGATTTTTCAGAGAAAGAATGATGCTTAAGAGATGATGGGTCACTTGGGTGAAAATCAAGTACATGCCCAAGTGTTTAAGTCCATTTGAATTGATTCAAAAACCCCAAATTCAAAGCAGAAGCAAAAGAAGTCCGAAAAAAGAGAGAAGGCAAAACCAGGCTATCACAGCATCCATTGACGATGTCCACCTCCTCAACTCAGGGCGCCGGCCCACCGAACGGCGGCTAAGTAGCAGCAACTTTCGTGGCCAGCCCGACGTGCTTCTAAACAATGGCGTCCAAAGATTCCAGCCACTGGAAGAATGCGAACATCTTTCTGTCCTTGCTGGCCTTGTAGTGGCCTATGTAGACGATTTCCTCGTAGACGTGGATGTGCAGGTCGAAGGTTTCTTGCATGGTGAGGCATTGCGCGGCGAGTGTGGCCTCAAGGTGCACATTCTTCGTCGCGACCTCCGGCACCTGCAGGGGCACCAGGGCTTGAAAGAGTTCATCACCATTGAGGCCGATTAGGGTGGCAGGCAATGAGGAGCCTGGGTGTACGGGCTGGAGCAGTACGGCAAGGTCGTCCGCGTGCTTCTTAATGGCGGTGAACTTGCGGATGGAGTGGGCCATCATGTAGTCCATGTCAGAGATGTAGCCGGCATCGGCGAGGGCTACGACGCCGGCGGTCACCAGCACCGTCCGGAAACGCCGTGCAGTGCGGGGCCGCAAGCTGGCGTCTTGGATGATCTGGCGCAGCCGACTACCGCTCGCATCCATCGCCTCCATAGGTGCGTGTGGCTTCTGGTCAATTGGTCTTGGATTCGAGTGAGCAGTGTTGCGTAGAGACTAGGAGTAGATAGATTGGAGTGGTGGGGCGCCTTTATATGAGAGTCCAAACTCTATTGCATTCACATCATGCTGGCTCTATTCTGCTTCTCCAATTAATTCCCTCTGCATGCTAATTGAGGATGCATTATTTACCATTCAACGTCTCAGGAACCGCTACCCTCTCCCTCCTTGGCATTCAAGTCGTATCAATGCTATTACGGGTCAAGAAGAGACTAGTTACTACATTGTGCACCACGACCGTGTGGGGGCACGACGCGATCGGGACATGCATGCTCATAGGAACCGCTACCCTCTCCCACTTTCTCGTTCTGAACTCGTGACTTGTAGTAACGCTTAGTTTTGAATGTACTTTATAAGTTTGGTTCTCGCTCCAATATATACAACACTTTGTCCATGTAGGTTGGGTCATTGAGGTCAAAATTAGACACAAAACACGATGGTGATGGACTAGACCACCTCTGTCCTGGTTTATTGCTCCCTGTCGTAATCTGTGCCAAATTTTGACCATAAATTTGACTAACAAAAGGTTCATGCATGCCACCAAAATTATATCATTGAAAACTATGTTCAAATACAAATCAAATTATGTATTTTTTGTTGACATGCACTATCATTTTGTCAGTTAAATCTTTGGTCAAAATTTAGCACAAATTAAAAAAGGGACTAACAAACCAGGACCTAGGTAGTACACCAGGTCGAAGACAGTGATACTACATATAATTAACGCCACACATGTCATTTATGACTGGAATAAAAATGCCAAACACTAATAAAACATTAAGGCCACAAGGCGATGCAATGCTGGATATAGGAGGCAAGAAGAAAGATGCATCCATCGATGATGTCCACCTCCTCGACTCAGGGCGCTGGCCCACCGAACAGCGGCTAAGTAGCAGCGGCTTTCGTGCCCAGGTCGACGTGCTTCTAAACAATGATGTCCAAAGATTCCAGCCGCTAGAAGAAGTCCACCGTCTTTCTGTCCTCGCTGGCCTTGTAGTGGCCTATGTAGACAATTTCCTCGTAGACGTGGATGTGTAGATCGGCGGTTTATTGCATGGTGAGGCGCTGTGCGGCGAGCACAGCCTCGAGGTGCACATTCTTTATTGTGACCTCTGGTAGCTGCAGGGCCACTAGTGCTTCAAAGAGTTCGTCACCTTGGAGGCCGGTGAGGGTGAGGAGCAGTATGGGCTGGAGCAGTACGGCAAGGTCGTCCATGCGCTTCTTGATGGTGGTGAACCTGCGGATGGATTCGACCATCATCTAGCACATGCGAGAGGTGAAGACGCTGTCGGTCGCCAGCACCATCTAGAAGCGCTCCGCGGTTGTAACACCCTCGATGCGACTATATCTCCCACGTGTCGAGGCACGACTTAGAGGCATAATCGCATTGAAGGCATATGTCGCAAGTTAGGCAATCTTCACAACATCCCATGTAATATAAATCATAAAGGGGAGATAACATAGTTGGCTTACACTTGCCATGTCAATCAAGTACATAAATAACATTACATCATCCAAACACTCATGGCCCGACTACGGTGCCAAAATAAAACATAACCCAACATGTGACAATGGTCCCATTCACCCCCAACTGGGCACCACTACTGATCATCGGGAAAAGAAACATAGTAACGCTGAGAGTCTTCGTCGAACTCCCACTTGAGCTCAAGCGCGTCTCCTAGAGCGGAATCATCAGGCCCTGCATCTGGTGTAATAGTAATCTGTGAGCCACAGGGACTCAGCAATCTCGCACCCTCGCAATCAAGACTATTTAAGCTTATAGGTAAGGCAAGGTAAATATAAGGAGCTGCAGCAAGCGACTAGCAAGTATGGTGGCTAACTTATTCGCAAAAGAGAGCGAGAAGAGGAGGCAAAGCGCGAGCGAGAAACTAGAGAGCAACCTGCGCAAACATTACTCCAACACCGTGTCCGCTTCTCGGACTCCGCTGAGAAGAGGCCATCACGGTAACACACTGATAGAGGCGGGGTGTCCCGATCTTTCGATGAGATGATACTACCGATTTGGTGGAGACGACTTTGACGATCCGACTACAAACGTGCACGACGTTGCGCCTTAGCAATCGCTAAACCAATCTCCTGAGGTTACTGACGATGCTGGAAGCACGGTCAGCCTGACCACGAAGGTCTATTCCTGCAAGCAATCAAAGAACGAGCAAGAATATGATAAAGCAATCTGAATATTGCAAATAAATATGAGGTATTGATAATGGTGGGGATCCGGAAGCGGTCTTGGTCTGGTCGTTGGACACAAACGAAGTACACGAAGTTGCAATGGCTAACTTTTAACTAAACAAATCCCAAGGAAAAGCTACTAGATGGATCTACTTATATAGGAGCAAGGGGTGGCGGCCAAGGAGGTGGGAGGACGTCCCAAGGCAGCCTAAAACTAAATCTAGGTCGTACAAGGCCAATGGGCCCAAGTGGAGGTGATGTAACACCTTTGGACTTGTAGTTTGACTCGGATTCTGCTGCAGCATCAGATTGTTTCGTTCACAACTCAACGCTCCGGACGAATTTGAAGGTGATTCCAATTGGGTTGGAAAGTGCACGAAATCTAGTTTCCAACAAAAAAAGAATCACCCAATTCGGAGTCCGTATGAAAAACTTGTGTGCATTTTGAGTCAGGTATGTCTGTGCAGTCCGAATCTGAATCCAGAACGTGAGAGACTTGGACTCTATCTTCTCTTGGGCCAAAAGTGACGTGAGAGAACTTTTTGGACAGCAAATAAACATCTCTTTCTTCTTTATCTTCATATTTGGATTGTACAAATGTCCCATACACCTGCAATTAGACAAAACACAAAAGTGTGTGAAGTATTTTTGTTCTGGATAACATAAATAGATTATTGAATAGTTTGCACTAGAAATCACCTGACAAATATGCATATATGCAATATTTTTGGTCATATCCAAGATAGTCATGTCCTCATCATCCTCCCCTTCTTGAAAATAAAGCCGTCCTCGGCGTTGCTTAATCTGAAATGTGGCTAACAAAAGAGACAAGGTGTACATGTTGTATATGTATATGTCATCCATTTTTACTTCCCTTGATTTTTGCATATATGACACATGAATAGATGAGTAAGTTGCATAGTTCATAAAATCTAAAGCCCAAAAATTAGCACAAGAAGTAAAAGGCATGAAAATATTGCAACTCAGTTTGCACATATAAGTGAAGCTCTTATTCATTTCAAAAGATTGACAATGTTCATCATTAAACCATCCCAACATTGGTGAATAAACCTTACTTGCATCAAATTTACATGCTACAACATGCTTAAATAAGCAAACATGCAATAAGTCATTCAACACAGAATCATCACTAAGATTAGAGGTCATATCAAAATGATTAAACATTGGTTCTTTTGCATCAATAGTTAATTCAATGGGTGCACTCAAAATTGTTGGTATTTCAGTTGTTTGATCACATGGCAAAGTCAAATTATCAACGTAGTCCTCTAAAATAGGTGGTGTGATCAAAGTAGTGGGTAGCTCATCAGATGGTGCATTCAAATTGACAAGGCATTCATCATTCTCATGTAGAGATGGAAGATCAGTACCTTTGTCATTACCTCTTATGATCAACTCAGATGATGTAGCCACTCTCGGGGGCGATGTGTCACATGGTGGAGGTGATGTAGTCCTGACAACAACGGATGTAGTTGTCATAGTATGCCTAGTAGTTGAAGGAACAATCATATCAACTCTTGGAATGTGCACCATGCGCTTGTTCTCCTCGTGGCCAACACGTCGTTTTATTTCCTGTTCAGCTTTGCAAGCAAGATGAAACAAATGGTCCATAGAATAACACTCTTCATGAATTAGTATCTCTTGAATATCACGGTTTAATCCTCCCCAAAATCTATCCATAAAATCATCTTCACTTTCTTCTAAAGAGGAATGCAACAAGGTAGTTTGTAAATCATCATAATATTTTGTTACAGTTTCACTACCTTGTTTTAAGTGTTGCAACTTCTTAATCATGTCACGAGTATAATAAGCAGGGACGAAAGTATGTCGCATGGCAAGTTTCAAATCATCCCAAGTAGTAGGTATATAATCAGGGTGTAACCGACAATATTCACTCCACCAAACCAAAGCATAACCAGTAAAAGAACCAACCGCAACCTTAACCTTTTTATGTTCATCGAAATTATGGGAAGCAAATATATTTTTTATGTCGAACTCCCATTCAATATATAAAGCAGGTTTAAAACGGCCATTAAATGGTGGTATAGATACATTAACCTGATCATGTGCATTTGGATGTTTGTGCACCTCTCGTGACGGTTGTGGTATTTGCAAAGGTGGTGGCACGTCTCCCGCGATCGACAAAGCCCATGAATTGACTCTGGATCCTGTCATGATTAGTAGAACAAGAAACAAAACCCAAAAATAATGTTCCTATAACTACTAGGATGTGGTGGTAAAACGCTCACAGTAAAGCAAATATCAATGTCTTACAAGTTCTTACCATGCAGCAGGCGGTGATCGGCAACCAGCGGTGTCAAGTAACTCCGAATATTGAGTAAAGCGATTGCCAGGGGAGCGTACGTATACACGGTGTAGAAATATGTGGAGCTGGGTTGGCTATATATGATAGCAAAAGATTAGCAATAATCAATTCAAAGATGCAATGTTGAATAAATGCTCAACGACGGTACTGTGCTGGTCCTAGGCTAGACCGGACTAGAGACGCGAGCCTAGAACACTAATGAGGTCACGGCGTAGCACAACTAGCATCAATGAAGGATACTAAGTAGCTCTTGACAGCAAGATATAAGTGAAGATCACAACGGCAGTGAAGATAATGATGAAAAACAACTGCCAAGCAGGATATACAACAACTCTCTCTCCAACTTTCCTCTTGAAAAGTTTGAGACAATTTTCTGATAAATTCTTTCAAAGAATGCTACTAACTCAAGCTTTCCAATGCAAAAAGAATCACTCAATTCCGAGTTGATATGAGGAGTCAAAGAATTCTAAAACTGGCCTGAAAAATTGGAACAAGCTGTGTTCATGAACTTCGGAGGGCAAAAAGACCTATTTAGAAGCCGATTTTGAGGTGTCAAATATTGAGCTAGCTTCTGCAACTATTTAGATGCGGCTCGTTGCTAGCTTCAATTTGAGTACCCACGGAGCCAAAACGGACTTCATATGAGGAAGATACACCTGTTTTACTGAACAGTGCGCAAAACAGATTCCAATCCGAATTCAACTACGAGATTGAGTCTAGCTAGATCCAAATTTTGTTTTTTTTCTCCTCTCTTTTTTTTCTCACACTTTTTTTTTCTTTTCCTTTCTTTTTTTCTGACTTTTTTTTTACTTTTTTTTTCTCTCGTTTTTTTTCTCTATCTTTTTTTTCTCTCTCCCTCTTTCCAAAACAAACTAGATAAGATGTAGATTGGATCAAGCGAAGATGGGAACGATCTCAACTATGATTATGACAATGAACGGTGGGTAGCACGTGGTGGAAATTAATAGATGGGATGATGGACGGCGGAAGGAATAATGATGCAGCGGCGGCGTGACTAATGTGAACAGAACTCGAAACTCTAAAGGAACTAGACACTAAGACCAGCAACTGACACGACGATGCAACCGATAATTCAACTATGCAAGCAATGAATAGAAAATTGCAAAGGCTCATACTGGCTTGGATAAAGAATGAACAGATCTAACTTTTTTTTGTGGCTTTTTCTTGGACAATAGGTAAGAAAAAAAATCTAATCTATGAAAAATTGGAAATTCTCACCGAGCAACCTGAAAACTGATACCACTTGATAGAGGCGGGGTGTCCCGATCTTTCGATGAGATGATACTACCGATTTGGTGGAGACGACTTTGACGATCCGACTACAAACGTGCACGACGTTGCGCCTTAGCAATCGCTAAACCAATCTCCTGAGGTTACTGACGATGCTGGAAGCACGGTCAGCCTGACCACGAAGGTCTATTCCTGCAAGCAATCAAAGAACGAGCAAGAATATGATAAAGCAATCTGAATATTGCAAATAAATATGAGGTATTGATAATGGTGGGGATCCGGAAGCGGTCTTGGTCTGGTCGTTGGACACAAACGAAGTACACGAAGTTGCAATGGCTAACTTTTAACTAAACAAATCCCAAGGAAAAGCTACTAGATGGATCTACTTATATAGGAGCAAGGGGTGGCGGCCAAGGAGGTGGGAGGACGTCCCAAGGCAGCCTAAAACTAAATCTAGGTCGTACAAGGCCAATGGGCCCAAGTGGAGGTGATGTAACACCTTTGGACTTGTAGTTTGACTCGGATTCTGCTGCAGCATCAGATTTTTTCGTTCAAAACTCAACGCTCCGGACGAATTTGAAGGTGATTCCAATTGGGTTGGAAAGTGCACGAAATCTAGTTTCCAACAAAAAAAGAATCACCCAATTCGGAGTCCGTATGAAAAACTTGTGTGCATTTTGAGTCAGGTATGTCTGTGCAGTCCGAATCTGAATCCAGAACGTGAGAGACTTGGACTCTATCTTCTCTTGGGCCAAAAGTGACGTGAGAGAACTTTTTGGACAGCAAATAAACATCTCTTTCTTCTTTATCTTCATATGTGGATTGTACAAATGTCCCATACACCTGCAATTAGACAAAACACAAAAGTGTGTGAAGTATTTTTGTTCTGGATAACATAAATAGATTATTGAATAGTTTGCACTAGAAATCACCTGACAAATATGCATATATGCAATATTTTTGGTCATATCCAAGATAGTCATGTCCTCATCACACACTCAGTTGATTCATTTTATTTAAATTAAGGTTCAAGTTATCTACAACCGGACATTAACAAATTCCCATCTGCCCATAACCGCGGGCACGGCTTTCGAAAGTTCAATCCCTGCAGGGGAGTCCCAACTTAGCCCATGACAAGCTCTCACGGTCAACGAAGGAATAGACCTCCTCCCAAGACGTTCCGATCAGACTCGGTATCTCGGTAATTCAAGACACTTCAACAGGTTAAAACAAGACCAGCAACACCGCCCGAATGTGCCGACAAATCCCGATAGGAGCTGCACATATCTCGTTCTCAGGGCACACTCAGATGAGCTCTCCAGACAACTAAAACCAAACCTCGAGTTTCCCTGAGGGGGCGCTGCACAGGACTCTAGTTTGGACCAACACTCAGAGGAGCACTGGCCCGGGGCGGTTTAAAATAAGATGACCCTCGGGCTCCGGAAACCCAAGGGAAAAAGAGACTAGGTGGCAAATGGTAAGACCAAGGTTGGACATTGCTGGAAAAGCTTTAATCAAGGCGAACTATCAAGGGGTTCCCATTATAACCCAACCGCGTAAGGAACGTAAAATCCGGGAACATAACACCGATATGACAGAAAACTAGGGCGGCAAGAGTGGAACAAAACACTAGGCGAGAGGCCGAGCCTTCCACCCTTTACCAAGTATATAGATGCATTAAGATAACATATCCATATAATGATATCCCAACAAGTAAATAAATGTTCCAACAAGGAATGGCCTCCAATCTTCACCTGCAACTAGCAACGCTATAAGAGGGGCTGAGCAAAGCGGTAACATAGCCAATCAACGGTTTGCTAGGACATGGTGGGTTAGAGGTTTAACATGGCAATTTGGGAGGCTTGAAAGCAAGTGGTAGGCATCGTAGCAATGGCATAGCAAAAGAGCGAGCAAACTAGCATAGCAAAGATAGTAGTGATTTCGAGGGTATGATCATCTTGCCTGCACAGTTGTCAGAGTTGACTGGATCCTCGAAAGCAAACTCAACGGGCTCCTCGTTAGCGAACTCGTCTCTCGGCTCTACCCAAACAAGACAAACAAGCAACAAGGATACAATCAACCACATGCAAGGATCAAGCAATATGATGCAATGAAGATATGCTATGCGGGATGCGATGCGAGATGCAAAATACAAGATATGACAGGAAATGCATGAACCTGGCCTCAACATGGAAATCCAAGTGTTCCACTAGAAAGATGAGATGAAACCTCTTGAAAACGATATAAAGAACGCCGGAATCGGAGTTACAGTTTGGAAATGGCAAGCGATTCAAAAATGACACCAGTCTGCGATTTACAGCAAGTAGCCAACTAAATGCAATGAAATGAACATGCTACAGCACCCAAACATGACAACAAAATACATGGCAGGGATGCATTCAAGATGCTTAACAAAAGTCTAGCACTGAGCTACGGCCAATTCATCCACTAACAGGTTCAAACAAGCATGGCAAAAATGCATATGACAAACAGATCTCAGACTTAGTGAAATTAACACTTGTCTGGAATTTCAGATCAGGTAGCCCACTTCGGAGCAACAAAACTACATGCTACAGGAACTCAACATGGCAAAGTAAAGCATGGCATGGAGCTATTCAAAGAGCTTAACAAAAGTCCATTAGTGACCTTGAGCCAAAAAGGACCAGAAAATACAATTGCAAGCATGCAAACATAGCAAAAACATAATCAGTTTTCAGACTCAGTGAAAACTGGCACATGCTGAAATATAACTCAAGTAGGCATGTTTACGAGCTCGATGCACTCACTACGGTGCAAGTCATGGCAAGACAAGAATACATCCATCAAGAAGGCACAAAATGCAAGCTAGACAAGGCAAGAACAATAGCATAGCATGCGCGGATCAACTACAACATCACCGGCAAAATTGCAAACAAGTTGACAATCTGCCCAGATTCACAAAGTAGCAAACGTAGAGCTCGATTGACTCAAGTTAGGGTGCTCCATAATTGCAAACAAAGACATGTATAGATAGAGCACTACAATATTAACAAAACATCCTTACTGATCATCCTCAAAAGAGGCACGGATCACTAGGAAACAGTATGAACATATGGCATCATGAGATAAACAGATCCAGGACTTGGTGAAAATACTAAGTCTCTGAAAACAGATTTACCAAGTGCACCACTTTGCAAGCTTGCACTAGTCACCACACACATCCTAAAAATACATGTGTTGCACCTCTGGAGAGATGACAAAACCCTTAACAAAACACATGTAGAGCATCAGGGCATATCATGCACACATTAATCATGGCAAAAATGACAAAAACCTAAATGGAGCAGCAGATTTGACAATTATCTCAAGTAGCCCTCTTCTAACAGCATTTCGGGCATCAAGATGAGCTCAAATGAAAATGATGCAATGGAATGAAATGATGTACTCTCTGAGATGAACATTTTGATATGCTATATGCATGAATCGGAGCCACGGATGCAAAGTTACGGGGCTGCAAACATGAGCACTTGGATCTGAGAATTACGGGACTTCGAAGAATTAGACCTAGGGTTTTGGCACGCAAACCGAGGATCGCTGGGATCTGGCCGGAGTGGCGCCGCGGTGGCCGGAGTGGAGGGGGTCTGGCCGGATCCGGGAGAGGACGGCGAGGCGGCGGCGGAAGGCGGCGTCGGCGGCCGG
>NC_057809.1:294873835-294884498 GCF_018294505.1 Triticum aestivum
GGCGAGGCGGGCGGCGGTGCAGATCGGGGAGTGCGGGCCGGGAGGGCCCGCGGCGGGCTTCGGCGGGCCGGCCGTGCGGCGAAGTGGGCGCGGCAGCTCGCCCTGTCAGTGGGTGACACGTGGCGCGGTGGGGGCGTCGGACATGTCCGGCCGGCGAGATTTCGTCCGGCCGCGTGAGGAGAGGGAGAGGGTTAGGGTTTGATCCGGAATTTTCGGGGAGGACCTATATATAGGCATAGAGGGAGCTAGGAGAGTCCAAATGAGGTGCGGTTTTCGGCCACGCGATCGTGATTGAATGATCTAGATGATGGAGAAGACTTAGGTGGGTTTTGGGCCAAATTGGAGGGGTGTTGGGCTGCAACACACACGAGGCCTTTTCGGTCCCTCGGTTAACCGTTGGAGTATCAAACAAAGTCCAAATGATACGAAACTTGACAGACGGTCTACCGGTAGTAAACCAAGGCCGCATGGCAAGTCTCGGTCCAATCCGGAAATGTTTAATCCCCACACATGAAAGAAAGATAGAATTGACCACCGGAGGAGAACGAAGCGCCGGAATGCAAAACGGACAACGGGGAAAATGCTCGAATGCATGAGACGAACACGTATGCAAATGCAATGCACATGATGACATGATATGAGATGCATGACAACGATAAAAACACACGGAGACAAAAACCCGAACCTGATAAAATAAATTAACTTAATGCCGGAAACGGCAAGAGTTGGAGTACAAATTGGGAAAGTTACATCCGGGGTGTTACAACACTACACCACTACGAAAGGATCTCGTCCCGAGATCTAGGACTAAAAGAACGCCGGGTACTCAGAACGGAGGTGATCCTCGGGTTCCCAGGTAGCTTCACGGTCGGAATGGTGTGACCACTTGACTTTGAGAAATTTGATTGACTTGTTGCGGGTCTTGCGTTCAGTCTCTTCAAGAATAGCAACTGGGTGCTCACGATAAGAGAGATCTTCTTGGAGCTCAATGTCCTCGAAGTTGACGGTACGGTCAGGAGTCTTGAAGCACTTTCGGAGCTGAGACATGGAACACGTCATGAACATTTGCAAAGTTTGAAGGAAGCTCGAGTTGATAGGCAAGGTCGCCTCTCTTGCTGACAATCTTGAAAGATCCCACGTATCTGGGAGCAAGCTTCCCTTTGATACCGAAGCGACGAGTACCTTTCATAGGAGAGACGCGGAGGTAAACATGATCTACGATCTCGAAAGCCAAATCACGGTGCTTACTATCATAGTAGCTCTTCTGGCGGGATTGGGTTGCTTTGAGGTTATCACGAATGACTTTGCACATTTCTTCTGCCTCTGTGATTAAGTCATTACCCAAAAGCTGACGTTCACAAGTTTCAGACTAGTTGAGAGGGGTACGGCACTTCCTGCCATACAGAATTTCAAATGGGGCCTTGCCCGAACTTGCTGAAAACTGTTGTTGTAGGAGAATTCAGCATAAGGAAGACAATCCTCCCACTTCATGCCGAAGGAGATCACACAAGCCCTGAGCATATCTTCAAGAATCTGGTTGACACGCTCGACTTGACCGCTAGTTTGAGGATGGAAAGTTGTGCTGAAGCGGATGTTGGTGCCCATGGCCTTCTGAAAAGAATCCCAAAACTTCGAGGTAAAGATGCTACTACGGTCTGAAGAGATCACTTGTGGAATACCGTGCAGAGAGAAAATTCGAGAGGTATAGAGTTCCGCCAATTGAGCTGCAGTGATCGACTCTTTGATAGGCAGAAAGTGAGCCACTTTGGTGAGTTTGTCGATGACAACGAATATAGCATCATTGCCACGCTTGGACTTTGGAAACCCAGTCATGAATTCCATTTCAATGTGGTCAAACTTCCATTCTGGAATGGCAAGAGGTTGGAGGAGACCAGATGGCCTTTGGTGTTCTGCCTTCACTCTTCTGCAGACATCACATTCATTCATGAATTGAGCGATCTCACGCTTCATTCGAGTCCACCAATAAGCTTGCTTAAGGTCCTGATACATCTTCGTGCTCCCAGGGTGGATGGAGAGGAGAGAATTGTGAGCCTCGTTCATGATCACTTTACGGAGGTCACCTTTGGGTACAACAATATGATCCTCGAAGAAGAGAGTGTCCTTGTCATCAAGGCGGTAGCACTTGTACTTGGACTGACTCTTGGCAATCCCAATCTTCACCTTTTTCACCATAGCATCAAGAAGCTGGGCTTGGCGAATCTGGTCTTCCAAGGTAGGAGAGACTTGAAGGTTGGCGAGGAAACCTTGAGGAACAATTTGCAGATTAAGTTTGCGGAAAGCTTCACAAAGCTTGGGTTGATAAGGCTTGAGAATCAGACTGTTGTAGTAAGCTTTCCTGCTCAATGCGTCAGCAATCACATTGGCCCTGCCTGGAGTATACTCGATACTCGGATTATACTCTTGAATCATTTCGACCCATCGAGTTTGCCTGAGGTTGAGATTAGGCTGAGTGAAGATGTACTTGAGACTCTTGTGATCAGTGAAAATGTCCACTTTTCTTCCCAATAGAAGATGTCTCCAAGTCAAAAGAGCATGCACAACTGCCGCCAACTCTAGATCATGAGTGGGGTAGTTCTTCTCATTAGGCTTCAACTGGCGAGAGGTATAAGCAACAACTTTCTTCTCTTGCATCAAAACTGCGCCAAGACCTTGGAGAGAGGCATCATAAAGGACCTTGTACGGCTTGGATTCATCAGGCGGGGTCAGAACTGGAGCAGTGATCAATTTCTCTTTCAAAGTGTTGAAAGCAATATCACACTCCGGAGACCAAACGTACTTGACGTGCTTCTGGAGAAGATTAGAGAGAGGCTTCGCGATCTTAGAAAAGTTTTCAACGAATCTTCGGCAATAGCTTGCGAGACCGAGGAAGCTACGGAGTTGCTTCATGTTCTGAGGAGGTTCCCAATTCACAATTGCAGACACCTTCTCAGGTTTCACGGCAATGCCCTTGGCAGAGATGATATGACCAAGATAAAGCACCTCATCGAGCCAAAATTCACACTTGGAGAACTTGGCGTAGAACTGATGTTCCCTGAGCTTATCAAGCACCAAACGCAAATGCTTGCCATGATCTTCCTTGTTCTTGGAGAAAACCAGAATGTCGTCGAGGTAGACCAAAACGAAGGCATTGGTGTAGGCGTTGAAGATGAAGTTCATCATGCGGGAGAACGTCGGAGGAGCGTTGACGAGGCCAAAAGATATGACAGTGTATTCATAAGAACCAAAGCTTGTCCTGAACGCCGTCTTGGGAATATCTTGCTCACAGATTCGAATCTGATGATAACCCATACGGAGATTGATAGAGGCGAGGGTGTCCCGATCTTTCGATGAGATGATAACTATCGATTTGGTGGAGACGACTTTGATGATCCGACTACAAACGTGCACGACGTTGCGCCTTAGCAATCGCTAAACCAATCTCCTGATGAGGACATCAATACAATTGTTACACCCACAGCCCCTGCTGCTATACATACTGGACCAATTACTAGAGCTCGTGCACGCCAACTAAATTACCAGGTACTTTCGTTTCTTGGTAATGATTCTAATGTTCATGAGAATATGATGCTGCCTAAATTGGATACATTTGTTTTGCTTACAAATGAAGGGCCTAGCTTGGAGAAGGATGAACATTGGAGCAAGAACAAGCATGGAGATGATGGCATGCGCAAGGGGAACAATAACGGAGTTACAAGTGATGATTTCAGGACTTTGAAGCCACCATAATGGGTGCATGAAGCCTTGGACGAAATATACAAGATGCCACTTCATAAATTTCGTCCCGAGGCTATTTTAGGTGCTGCGTCACCTTATTATTGGGCCAGGCCCATGTAATTTCGAAATACATAAGTATAGGCTATTTTTAGAGTCCGTATGTGTGGGGAAACAAGAGATAGGGTTGATTTCGGACCCCTCCACCAAGGGCCACGAAATTCCCCCCTCTTCCTCCATATATACAGCCCTTAGGGCATCGTTTACACTTTGGGTTTTGTTTAGATTAAAAGTTCGCCATAGCTGCAACTTCGCGTACTTCGTTTGTGTTCAACGACCAGACAAAGGCGTCACAGAACCCCACCTTGATCAATAAAGCTTTCATCTTATATTCGCAATATCCAGATTGCAATCTTAGTTTCTTGCTTGTTCTTCGTTTGCTCGCAGGAAACAGACCCTCGTGGTCAGGTTGATCGTGCTCCGGCGTGGTCAATAACCTCTCGGAGTTGGTTTAGCGATTGCTAAGGCGCGACGTCCTCGCACGTTCGTAGTCGGATCGTGAAAGTCGACTTCCACCAAAGCGATATCCATCATCTCATCGAAAGACGGGACACCTTTGCCTCTATCATCTACTGACGATGCCGGAAGCACGGTCAGCCTGACCACGAAGGTCTATTCCTGCAAGCAATCGAAGAACGAGCAAGAATATGATAAAGCAATCTGAATATTGCAAATATATTTGAGGTATTGATAATGGTGGGGATCCGTAAGCGGTCTTGGTCTGGTCGTTGGACACAAACGAAGTACACGAAGTTGCAATGGCTAACTTTTAACTAAACAAATCCCAAGGAAAAGCTACTAGATGGATCTACTTATATAGGAGCAAGGGGTGGCGGCCAAGGAGGTGGGAGGACGTCCCAAGGCAGCCTAAAACTAAATCTAGGTCGTACAAGGCCAATGGGCCCAAGTGGAGGTGATGTAACACCTTTGGACTTGTAGTTTGACTCGGATTCTGCTGCAGCATCAGATTGTTTCGTCCACAACTCAATGCTCCGGACGAATTTGAAGGTGATTCCAATTGGGTTGGAAAGTGCATGAAATCTAGTTTCCAACAAAAAAAGAATCACTCAATTCGGAGTCCGTATGAAAAACTTGTGTGCGTTTTAAGTCAGGTATGTCTGTGCAGTCCGAATCTGAATCCAGAACGTGAGAGACTTGGACTCTATCTTCTCTTGGGCCAAAAGTGACGTGAGAGAACTTTTTGGACAGCAAATAAACATCTCTTTCTTCCTTATCTTCATATGTGGATTGTACAAATGTTCCATACACCTGCAATTAGACAAAACACAAAAGTGTGTGAAGTATTTTTGTTCTGGATAACATAAATAGATTATTGAATAGTTTGCACTAGAAATCACCTGACAAATATGCATATATGCAATATTTTTGGTCATATCCAAGGTAGTCATGTCCTCATTAGAGATCAAGCTTGGAGAATACTTGAGCACCTTTGAGTTATTCGAACAGCTCATTGATGTTGGGAAGTGAGTATTTGTTCTTGATGGTCTTCTTGTTCACTGGACGGTAATCAACACAAAGTTGGTCCGTTCCATCCTTCTTCTTCACAAAAAGAACACCACAACCCCACGGAGAAGAACTAGGCCGGATGAGACCCATTTTCTCTTGAATATCGAGTTGCTTCTTCAGCTCCTTCAACTCTTCAGGTCCGAGCTTGTAAGGACGTTTGCACACAGGTTCCGTGCCAGGCTCAAGATCAATAACGAATTCAACTGGCCGATGTGGAGGCATTCCTGGAAGCTCTTCTGGAAAGACGTCTTGACATTCACAAACGACTAGAATTTGAGAGATGGCATCGAGTTCACCCTTCTCATTGAGAGAAAACAGACGGATGGTATTATCCCGAGCGGCAAAGACAATTACATCCTTAGACGAATGAGTCAATTGAATCTGCCTGGCAGCACAATCAAGATGTGCCTTGTGCTTAGAAAGCCAATCTATTCCGAGAATAAGATCAATATCCGAGTTACCAAGAACCACCGGAGAAGAGAGAAACTTATAGTCACCCAAAGTGATTGTAAGATCCAGAACGCAGAAATTAGCTGTCATTTGCTTGCCCGGTGACACAATTTGCAAGGAATTTTGCAAATACTGATAATCGCACTCATACTTTGATGCAAAAGGTTTGGAAATGAAGCAATGCAATGCAGGAATATCATTAACAGGAAGGTTACCCATGATCACATCTGACGATTCTCTGCCTGAGCTGCATTCATCAAATTGACCTTGGCGTGCTTGGGGTTATGCTTGACCACAACTGTACTTGCCAATCTGACAGGAGGAGGAGGAGGAAGACGCCTCTGGTTGAGACACTTGTTGGCATAGTGACCCTTCTGTTGGCACTTGTTGCACGTGACCTCTGAAAGCGGACGGTGATACGGAGCACTCGATCTTGGAGCTTGAGACGAAGTCTTGTTCTGAAAGCCAGGGTTGGGTGGGTGGGAAGAACCACTACCGCCTTTGCTCTTCTGCTGATACGGCTGACGGAACGGAGGAGGAGGAAGCCAATACTTCTGCTGCTTGGCCACTTGAGTAGAGGAAGAAGAAGTAACATCTCTGACTCTCTTCTTGGAAGCATCACACTTCAACTGAGCGGCCTCTTGCTTCAGTGCCATGTTGTAGAACTCATCGTATCTCAACGGCTCGAAGAGGACAAGAGCGAGCTGAATTTCTTCTCTGAGACCACCCCTGAACTGATATATCATGCTCTTCTCATCAGGGACGTCCTGCTTGGCAAAGCGGGCGAGCTTCTGGAACAACTTGTTGTAGTCATAGACAGACAAAGAGCCTTGCTTCAGGTTGCGGAATTCCTCACGCTTGCTTTCAACCATGCTCTAGGGAATATGATGAGCTCGGAAATCTCGACGAAAATCATCCCAAGTGATAACACGTCCACCTCGGGAATCCTTGTACTGCTGGAACCATTCTGCAGCTTGATCTTTGAGTTGGAAGGAAGCGAACTTAACAAAGTCCTCAGGCCTGACGTTATTGCACTCGAAATGCTTGCATAGATCCACAAGCCAATCGTCAGCATCGGTTGCCTCAATACAATTGCTGAAAGTCTTTGGCCCGTTAGCAAGGAACTGGTTGAGTGTAGCAAAGTGATTCTGATTGCTGCCTTGATTCCCTTGGTTGCCTTGATTGCGCTCTTGAAGAATTTGCATGATCAACTGTGTGTTTGCATTGGTTGCGGCCATCACAGCTTGCCATGCCTCCGGAGGAGGTGGAGGTGGTGGCGGATCAGGATTCGGAGTCGTGCGCATTGGAGGAGCCATCCTGAAGAGGTTGACCACCATTAGCACATTGATAGACAAGTATTGAAGCTGAATCCAACGAAATGAAAATTGCAACATATAGTCTTCACATCCGAACAAAATGAACGAATGCATTCCTCTTGAAATGGTCACATATCCATAATTGAGAAGCCACGTAGAATTAAGGTAGAGAAATAAATCAACAAGGTACGGATCAAGAACGAATAATCGGTAAGAAATCCCAATCTCAAACCAATATCCGTGGAAGAAGAACTAGGGCTACAAGAATTCCCACCTATGAAACTCCCGAACCTTTTCGGTTATGCAATCAGGTGTTGGGGATATAGGGGAAGCATAATATCTCACCCAAACTAGCAAAGCCTACATCCAGCTGTATCCATCCTTCAACATATAACCAAGAAAACTTCAGAAACCATCTACCTCAATCTTCGAAAAGCATCCGTTGTACAAGTTATGGCGATACTCCCGAACTCCCGCCCCAGTACTGGGTGGCGTCGAGGTTATCTCACCAACGAACTGCATAAAAGAGATTTTCGATGTCGGCGTACTAGACTCAGGTATTCCAGAACTGCAACGATAAAATTATGATGACAACACCTCAGAGGTCAACTCCCCAGGACACTTCCACTAAACCCCTGACAGGAGGCACCAAGACAATGTTCTCATCATAAAACCATCGGAACGATTCCAAGATACCCACGTGATCCTAAAAAAAATTGGTGAAATTTGAGAAGAGAAGAGTCAAAACCCTACGTCAGGATGCCTTACCAGAGCGATGAGGAGACTGGGAAGTAAAAAGAATTCCTAAACTCTCTGATATATAATTCCTAAATGACTCAAAACATTTTTCTAGACACAACTCGGCCGCTAAAAACAATCAAGCAATGGGGCTCCTAAGGTCGGGGAAGGCTCTGATACCAACTTGTAACACCCTTGATGCGACTATATCTCCCACGTGTCGAGGCACGATTTAGAGGCATAATTGCATTGAAGGCATATATCGCAAGTTAGGCAATCTTCACAACATCCCATGTAATATAAATCATAAAGGGGAGATAACATAGTTGTCTTACAGTCGCCACGTCAATCAAGTACATAAATAACATTACATCATCCAAACACTCATGGCCCGACTACGACGCCAAAATAAAAGATAACCCAACATGCGACAACGGTCCCGTTCACCCCCAACTAGGCACCACTACTGATCATCGGGAAAAGAAACATAGTAACACTGAGAGTCTTCGTCGAACTCCCACTTGAGCTCAAGCGCATCTCCTGGAGCGGAATCATCAGGCCCTGCATCTGGTGTAATAGTAATCCGTGAGCCACAGGGACTCATCAATCTCGCACCCTCGCGATCAAGACTATTTAAGCTTATAGGTAAGGCAAGGTAAATATAAGGAGCTGCAGCAAGCGACTAGCAAGTATGGTGGCTAACTTATTCGCAAAAGAGAGTGAGAAGAGGAGGCAAAGCGCGAGCGAGAAACTAGAGAGCAACCTGCGCAAACATTACTCCAACACCGTGTCCTCTTCCCGGACTCCGCCGAGAAGAGGCCATCACGGTAACACACTCAGTTGATTCATTTTAATTAAATTAAGGTTCAAGTTATCTACAACCGGACATTAACAAATTCCCATCTGCCCATAACCGCGGGCACGGCTTTCGAAAGTTCAATCCCTGCAGGGGAGTCCCAACTTAGCCCATGACAATCTCTCACGGTCAATGAAGGAATAGACCTCCTCCCAAGACGTTCCGATCAGACTAGGTATCTCAGTAATTCAAGACACTTCGATAGGTTAAAACAAGAACAGCAACACCACCCGAATGTGCCGATAAATCCCGATAGGAGCTGCACATATCTCGTTCTCAGGGCACACTCAGATGAGCTCTCCAGACAACTAAAACCAAACCTCGAGTTTCCCTGAGGGGGCGCTCCACAGGACTCTAGTTTGGACCAACACTCAGAGGAGCACTGGCCCGGGGCGGTTTAAAATAAGATGACCCTCGGAAGCAAACTCAACGGGCTCCTCGTTAGCGAACCCGTCTCCCGGCTCTACACAAACAAGACAAACAAGCAACAAGGATACAATCAACCACGTGCAAGGATCAAGCAATATGATGCAATGAAGATATGCTATGCGGGATGCTATGCGGGATGCAAAATACAAGATATGACAGGAAATGCATGAACCTGGCCTCAACTTGGAAATCCAAGTGTGCCACTGGAAAGATGAGATGAAACCGCTTGAAAACGATATAAAAAACGCCGGAATCGGAGTTACGGTTTGGAAATGGCACGCGATTCAAAAATGACACCGGTCTGCGATTTGCAGCAAGTAGCCAACTAAATGCAATGAAATGAACATGCTACAGCACCCAAACATAACAACAAAATACATGGCAAGGATGCATTCAAGATGCTTAACAAAATTCTAGCACTGATCTACGGCCAATTCATCCACTAACAGGTTCAAACAAGCATGGCAAAAATGCATATGACAAACAGATCTCAGACTTAGTGAAATTAACACTTGTTTGGAATTTCAGATCAGGTAGCCCACTTCGGAGAAACAAAACTACATGCTACAGGAACTGAACATGGCAAAGTAAAGCATGGCATGGAGCTATTCAAAGAGCTTAACAAAAGTCCCTTACTGACCATGAGCCAAAAAGGACCAGAAAATACAATTGCAAGCATGCAAACATAGCAAAAACATAATCAGTTTTCAGACTAAGTGAAAATTGGCACATGCTGAAATATAACTCAAGTAGGCATGTTTACGAGCTCGATGCACTCACTACGGTGCAAGTCATGGCAAGACAAGCATACATCCATCAAGAAGGCACAAACTGCAAGCTAGACATGGGAAGAAAAATAGCATAGCATGCACGGATCAACTACAACATCACCGGCAAAATTGCAAACAAGTTGACAATCTGCCCAGATCCACAAAGTAGCAAAAGTAGAGCTCAATTGACTTAAGCTAGGGTGCTCCATAATTGCAAACAAAGACATGGATGGATAGAGCACTACAATATTAACAAAACATCTTTACTGATCATCCTCAAAAGAGCACGGATCACTAGGAAACAACATGAACATATGGCATCATGAGATAAACAGATCCAGGACTTGGTGAAAATACTAAGTCTCTGAAAACAGATTTACCAAGTGCACCACTTTGCAAGCTTGCACTAGTCACCACACACATCCTAAAAATACATGGGTTGCACCTCTGGAGAGATGACAAAACCCTTAACAAAACACATGTAGAGCATCAGGGCATATCATGCACACATTAATCATGGCAAAAATGACAAAAACCTAAATAGAGCAGCAGATCTGACAATTATCTCAAGTAGCCCTCTTCTAACAGCATTTCGGCTTTCAAGATAAGCTCAAATGAAAATGATACAATGGAATGAAATGATGTACTCTCTAAGATGAACATTTTGATATGCTATATGCATGAATCGGAGCCACGGATGCAAAGTTACGGGGCTGCGAACATGAGCACTTGGATCTGAGAATTGCGGGACTTAGAAGAATTAGACCTAGGGTTTCGGCACACCA